>NC_048422.1:18244482-18255721 GCF_013103735.1 Etheostoma cragini | reverse complement strand
CCCCCCGTACGCCTGCAAATTGACATTTTTACACATAGATTTTTTGTACTAATTTGTGAGTTTTGAGGGTGCTGGTAGGTGGTCGTTGTTAGCTTGAGATAGAACCAGTGCAGTTTTTTTCATGTTGAACTATTCCTTTAATAACACAACCTACAGAAGAATGTAACCCCAGTGTTTAATATGTAATGAGGAGAAACTTAAAAAGGTATTTGTGTTAAGATAAAATACCTTGAGGTAGAGTTGGGCAATAACACAATATGTATCATGATCTGATGATTACTTTTCCATTACGTTATACCGTGGTGGACAACAGTTTAATATCTCTTGAGCGTATTGGGGCATTTTAGGCACTGCTGCAAACAAATATCGGATTTTGATATGATTTGGGCATGGATGTTGCTGGATTAGCTGAACAGTTGTTGATTTTGACTGAAAACTGTCACAAAATACTGCATATTGACATCAAAATACAAAATGAAATATATACCCAAACAGAAGATTTGATCCATATCGCCCAAAGTTGTTACGTTGTTAACTCGTCAATGAACACCAATGAGTGGATGCGAGGGAGGCCGTTTTGGTTTTTTTAAACAGCGTTTGGAGTAGGAGGGGATGACGGCATTGAACGTTAAAAATCAATGCTGATGTGTTTCAGTATAGACAGGCTTTTTTAGTTTTTAATGGATACAAAAAATTGGTTGCCCCTACTCCAAAGTAAGCAGAGCAGCAACTTGAATAAACTCTGTCAAAGACAGCTGAGAAATGAGAGGACATAGAGAGTGAGGGGACTGTCTCAATGACAGAACAGTGTGAAGGGAGGAGGGGAGGAACACATGGAAATCAGCAAAAAGCACACTGAAGGTTAGAAAGAAAACTACAGTCTTTATTGGAAATATTAGTATGTGCGGCACTGTGTGATAATAGTAATAATAATAGTATACCATATATAGTCATAATAATACCATGCAAATAAAGACCAAAAGGCAAGGCCCGACCATGCTCTCTGTAGGGTTAACAGAACAGAAGCAGCATCCAATGAGTAGATGTGTATGCTTACAGCACATTTCAGTATAGCAGGGACATCTCTACACAAAGTTTACATTGGAATCTGCTGTTCAATGTGGAAAAAACAAAAGTGTAAAATGACCATGCATTAGGATCTAATACAAGAACATAAGGTAGAAAACCACAACCAAAGAATAAAGGACATTTTCATTCTAAAAGGAGTTCTACAGCAGTGCAGGATATAAACATCCCTGTAAAATGGATAGCATTCTGTAGGTGTCTGAGGAAAGACTTAAGGGGGGGGGCTGTGCATGATAGCAGGGATTCTCAAATGGCAAGATGAGTTAGAGCCGAGTCTTGCCAATTTACCGTGACTGACTAAATCAATTCATCTAGCAGGAACAAAGGCGTTCACAAATGGATAGGATTATGACCAGCCGTTAGGACAGGTGCAGTGGACCATCAAAGGTGAAAATGGCATCACACAAATCTCTGTGGTTTTAGCACTACAGGTATTGGCTAATTGGTGAATGTTAGGAAAACTAAGGATTATTGGTCAAAATTATTTAGGAGAAGGTGATCATACAAGTGCTTTAATGATTACAAAAGCTGGTACAATGCACCTTTGCCAATAGGGGATGGAGACAAAATTGGAAGAGTTCGATCAAGCCTGGCTGTAATCGAATCGGGGAGGATCAAAATGTATCCACTTTACAGAAATTTACAGCAAAATGTAGTCTATCCACACTGAATGGGAGAATCACAATGACAGTTTGTAGTAAAGTCTAATGCTACAATGGGTTATTCACTGAAGAGCAACATGACAGTTTAAATAAAGACAAACTGTTTTCTACAGAAGGTGTTATTCTTTAGTCTGTTACACAGAAGGATACGGTATGAGTGAGAACTCGGTTTTAATGCCAATGTCGTCTTCAGATGGAAAGAGGAAATGAGGAAGAAGGGGTTCACAATACAGCTAGATGCAGAGAACAGGCAGAGGCTACGGCAGACAGCAGCAGATGATCGTTAGCTACACAATGGAGGGGGACAAAGGTCTGAGAAATGCGGAATGTAGAGCCAGCCTCGATACTATGGAACAGGAAAAAAGAACACAAATAAAAGCACAATGAAATCATTGGTGCTACTGCATGTAGTTTTAACAATGCACGTCAAAGTATTACCACTACTATTATTATTACATAATCAGCACAGATAGCCTATATTGCAATGGATGATGATTATAATTATTATGCCCAATTCAGCGAGTGTGATTATTCATATTTATGCTGTTCATATTTTCACTGCACTTTCAACGTAATTTGCAGGTTTAATTTGACGCTTTCCATCGGACAGTTTTGTGGTTTAAGTGAAAATGACCATTTTATACCATTTTTAAATTAGCCAGTCATAGCCTCCTGTCTGAGCTAATGCCATTACTCTAACGTTGCCTGTCTTTAATGGCAGAGCAGAACCCTTATTGAAACTAACTCGGGGTAAAATGAGCGCAGGGGATCAACAGACCCCATGCCAGTTACACACAAAGGGACAACATCCCCTGTCATGTTATCAGTTGTCAGACTCGATTCAGATACTTGCTTGGGCCAAATTAATCACAAATCCACAGACCAGTGGATATTATTAGCTGAATCTGAGCTAGTATATGTGACTGTATGAAGCTATTGGTATTTTTCAGTAACGGTAGCTTAGCTGTGACTGCACAAAAAACGCTGCAAACGCACGTAAACACCGCGCAGTAAAATATAAACCAGACCGCGCTAGCACAGCTGAGGATAAAAGAAAAGAGGGGCTGCCATTTGACAGCTGCAGTCATTAGATGCGGTTAACAGGCCTTGAAACCTCCTAAAAATTCAAACGGCCATGGCTTTTATATGAGAGTAAAAATGTCTTCAGTCAGACTAAATAGGATTTGAGGGTCTTTAACGGCTAATTGCACGCTACGCTACAGTTAGCAAGACCGCTAATGTTGTCTACGCTCGACTGTCGCTATTATGCTGGCTTGCGTTTTTGCTAGCAGGTGTCAGCTCTGTTTACATCATTTAAAGAAAATTAAAAAGAAGGAAAAGCCGAGACATTTGTTAGGGTTAGAATAAGAAAGTATATAGGGCTAGTCATACCTCTATTTCTAACTGAGCCGAAGACGGGGAGAACCAGATATCCAACATGTACTAACACCATCCTGGGTCCTTCTTTGTTGTGTGGGTAGCCAGTGAGACAGATGGTCCATGGAAATGATCCCCTCCAGTCCACAGCACATTCAAACGGAAAGGCTGCACTGCACGCACACACACACCCGAACAACCAATCACTGAACCCCTCCGATAAGGACCCTCCGGCTTTAGCACCCTACACCACCAATGGGATGAGCAACGGGGCGGGGACGTCTGTGTTTTGGACAACCCGCCCCTCCATGACTGAACCAAATATTCTCTATGACCAGGGACGGTTATAGAGCATCTTTTACTGAACCCACCAGCCCAGACAAGGAACTTGGTAATGGCAGTGGGAGACCCTCAAATAGACATCTCGTTAAATGTCAGTCCAGTGAACCACATCTATTGTTTATTTAGAATTTGGCATGGATATCACCGGAATACTTTTCAAAAATATTAAAATGGAAATTGTACTTTAATGTACTTTTTAAGACCAAAGGCTCCACGTATTCAATCATTGTGGCGGATAAGACCTGTTCATGTTTGACCATTGGGATTTACATTAGTTCACCAATCTCATATGTAGCATTGGCATGTATACATTAAAATTCATTCAAACACAATTTAAATATAAATACCCAATAACCTGTAATATATTTTTCCGCTTTCAACAAGTCCTAACAACTTTGATGGGTACTGCAGATGATCCACTTGGTTCACAAAGCAGGAAGATTCAGGTGAAACTTTATTTTAATACGCTGTGATGGAAAGTAGCTAAGCACATTTACATTACACATCATTTAGCTGACGCTTTTATCCAAAGCTACTGACAATTGCTATATCTGTCACGCATGCACCAGGAGTAACTGTGAGTTAAGTATCTTGCTCCGGTGGATTGTAGTGGGAATGGAAACCAGATCTCCCACACCAAATGCATGGGTCATATCCACTGCGCCATCACCACTCAATACTCTACTTAAGTATAGTACATTTTAGGTACAGTACTTTAATTTGTTTCTACTTTCACTACACTATATTTGTAAGTTACCAGTGACATTCATTTTTACATACAAAGCATGTGATCAATTTATATGAAATGATACATCAAGATTAAAGGCCTTGCATACCCACACAGGTGATTTCAGTCCACACTCAAAGCCACATGTTTTGGATATATTATAAGAAGATTCAATTCATCCGAGTTCAATCCTCACCAATTTAATTTTCTTCCTTAGGCACACTGGACATTTGACGCTCCTTAACACACAAGCAAAGACTACATAGCCGGTTTGTAATAGTAATCTTTTAAAGGAGAAGAAAACACATTTGATTTAATTAAAGTATACACTTTAAGGGGACCCAGTGGATCAGTTGTCCCAGACAGGATTGCTCAGTGGGAAGTAACCAACAAACACAGCCATCAGGGAAATGTAGCTGAATAATCTGTTACAGAACATTAAGAAATATTCAATTCTCATTTTAATTTATTTGAAAAACAGCCTCTCACTATGTTGTACTATTTTCCTGTACAGCAGATATGCTGAAAACTGCCTGTGTCCTGAAAACCTTTCTGCCTTCAGTGTTAAGCCTGAAGGGACAAGCAACAGATGGGCATGAGGAGGCTGAGGGGGTCACAAAACTCTTAGTCCCATATGTCCTTGTCTTCCAGTTCCCACCATCTAATGCTTTAAGCCTGCCGTGCCACACAAAGAGCCTTTCACAATGCTTTACTATCAGTGCAGGTCTAACTGCTGCAATCAGTTCCCTTTACTCACAAATAACCTTTAATACTGTCAAACTCTCTCTTTTTACTACAATACCTTTAGCAAAATATATAACCAGAGCAACTGCAATGTTGGATTTTCTTGAAAAATTAATTTCTCTTCTGACCTCATGTTCATGAGTCACATTGCTTTCTATTTTAATGTCAATAAACAATTTAATATATTGAGAGCGGCAGCGGTCTTTTTTAATTGTCAATTCCAATATTTTTTTAGTCTATGAATATAAAAAAGAAAAGTGGTGAAACAAATACAAATCTCTTTCCAAAGCCCACGTCCCATCCTCAGATTTCTTGTTTTGTTTGACCAAAAGTCCAAAACTCAAAGATGTTTATTTTACAGTCATATGTAGGGTTGGGGATCATTTGGATTTTAATGATTCCGATTCCAATTCTGATCCTTCCTTTCGAGTCCGGTTCTAATAGCTTCTTGATTCAGATTCTTTGAGGGGTGGAGTTGAAATGGGTCACATTCTTATTTCACAAATAAGGTTTTATTTTGATTCAATGGTGGGTTGCAGTGTACAGGGCTTTTTCAATTCAAAATAAAACCACACTAGAGCGCTGCTTACTGTACTCCATGGCAACACAACAAGCCCCTGGCTGAAACCAAAACTAGTGCACATTAAATCTGAAACCAAATCCTCCAAACAATTCCACTGGGATTGTAATTTTAAAAACGATTCCAAGTAGGAATTGGTCCTCGATGCCCGACCCTAGTTATATATGACAAAGAGAAGCAGCAAATCTTCTCTTAGGACAATCTTGGCTTCCCCCTCCCACTGTTGGTGCTTGAAAAATTACAAAAGCGAATAAGTGATTATGAAAATAGTCAACTAATTGACTCATCATTTCCAGTCTACATATTTTACATTTGTTCATTTGAGTTCTAACTTGTCTTTTCAGAACAAAACAATTGGTTTCAAAACAGCAAAATTGTTGAAGTCTCAAGTAAAACTTTGTCTGCTCACGAGTAATTAGAATTAGTCACATGGTTTTTTGTTGTTGTCAAGCCCTCTGGTGGTGGCTGGAGCATCAGTAACAAGTGAGCTGTCATTTTGAATAAACCTGGAACAGCACTTGTACTACACAGAATCTTGAGCTGCATCATTTAGACTAAAAAGACATCTGCAAGAGGAAGAAATCTTATTTCTGGCTTTTCAGAGTGAGCCAGCACATTCACTGCTCTGTGAGGCCACCACGGCCCTGTAAAAATTAGCATACAGCTGATGTTCTGCCCTGAGGGTGAAAAGAGCTGGCTAAAGGGCTTTGGTTTTAGAAAAGGGCCCCGTGGACTGCATTGCTCCACTCCCTCATTGTCCTCTTCATGCAAACTCCATATGTCCCCCTAGCGGCAGGTGTCACAGTATGACCTCTGACCCTGCATGCCACTTTTGTGGGTGAGGGTGAAGTTGTATTGTTCACAGCGAGCCAGTTGTCTAGACATTTGGCAACTGGATAAAAGAAACTAATGAGACGTGTCATAAAGTATTTTACCTATAATGGCAATTATTCTCACGGCTACACACGAGAATATACTTGTGCAAAACTTTTTTTGACAGACAGGACTTTTTAAACAGTGTCATGCCATTATTGTATTTACATTTTAGGGAGAACTTTGCAAGTAGAATTTAAGTTGTTTGCTAAAGAAGTAGTTAAAGTTGTCTGAAAGGATGAAAAACATGCAACCAAATGTCATCGTCTTCAGTTTAAAGTCTTTTGTCCTAATTACTTTTGATGGACAAAATTGGCTGCCACTTTTGCAAATAGGCATTGATTCCTCAGACTTAAATGAAAATAAAATATCATCACCAGTTCCATTTTCCTACCCTAAGCTTGACATTAGACAATCGTTATCCTAACAATCACAGCATGAACAAAGACTACATACCAGTTTACTGCTTTTATAATGAATTAGCATTTTCTAGAGACAAGGAAATAAATTGCTGTACAATTAGGTCATTAAATAACGCTCTATTTATTTAATTTTAAAATAGTTTCTTGTTGTTCTACAGACATAATTTCAAGGAAGTCAAGGACTTGCAGAAGCAACACAATAACCAATAGTTTTGTTAATTTAAAAATACTGACAGTAAAATAAAACAATAAAAACAGAAGAGCAAAGGTAAATTACGGATAATGAGGATTATATCTCACTTGAGGTTAAAGATGTGACCAAACATGCTTTGTGCAACCATTGTCAAGCATACCCGCCCTAATTTTGTAACAAACCTCTATCACTAAAAGACATTCTTACTAACATTTCATAATAATCCTAAGGAACAATAACAAAAATGGATTTTGCAAGCAGAAGCGGCCTGGTAAAAGAAGTGTCATTGCAGTGGTAGCTGTATTTAGTGGAAAGAACTGGCCAAAGGAAAACAAAAACATTAGACTACACTGTATCTTGAGTTTGAAACAGAATAAACGTTACCTCATTGTACAACACATGCACTGACTTCCATGTGAAAATATTTTGACTAATAGCAAATTTAAAACAAAATGGAAGCAGATTTCCAATCCAGAAAGGAAACAAACTGTATCAAACTGAAACTTGAATTCCATTTAAACTTTGGTTTAGTTCCTTATAATTACGATTTTCCCTTCCCTTCTGTGACCAGCAGAAGTTAAATAATTTTATTATAGAATACTCAAGTATCACTTAGGAAAGTAGATGCTATTTAATATGAAATAAATTAAATCTCAAGTGTTGAAACAGTGGGTGGAATTGGATCATTGATACAAATTTACCAGTGTGGCTGCAGCACTGTGAGACAAAAATAAGACCACAGGAAAAGAGAGAGCAAGCGAGCCCTGAGGATCAGGGTATAAACAGTTTCTATAAACACCCCCAACACCTGGGTACAAACTTAAAACCACATACTTTTTGTTTTTAGTGTGCTAAATTCACATCTATTATTAAAATATTTATTGTTGAGATAGCAAAATCCGCTGCTTTGAAAGGTTAAAATAATAAGCTTTATACGATTCTAAAAGAAAATAGTGCACATTTCAAGGCATTCAGGCCATCTTGCTTTGCAGTATTCATTGGAAGATACATTTCCTTAGTTGTTATAAAGGGGTTCCCGGAGGTTTAAAGGTGTTTGCATCCATTCAGGATAAGCATGCAAACAATAAGTGCACCCGGTCAGCACTCCAGGGTTATACATTCACTGAAAACTACGTCACCTGGGACACTCTGACTCTATAGCAACACAGCAGACTCTGTGGCTTTTGAAACATAAGACAGAATTTCTATTGCCAATACACCCCCACCACATAGAGCTGTGGTGGAAATGAGTCAATGTGTTTGCGTTTGTATATTTCTTTCAGAGTCTGAGTTTAACCAGTGGTTTTCTGTTTGTTTTCATGAAAAACGTACAGGAATATGGTAGTATTTCTGAAACAAAAGCTCTTGATTTAAATCAGACATTTTGGGAAATATGCTAGATGAGAAGATCGATACCACGCTCATGTTTATCTATGAAACTAGAGCTAGCAGCGGGTCGGCTTAGTTTAGCACAAACACGTAAGTGAAGTCACAGCTAAGATAGCTTTTAACTATTTCTAGGCCAAAAATAGTCTGGCATAAGAACACCCTAAAACAGTGAATTGTTGTTTCCCCACTTAGGTTTTTTTTTTTTTATTGTGTCCTAAACAATTGAAACAATTATAATTAATCATTAAGATTTAGAGGTGTTGGTCAGATGATTTTGTTACCTGTAGACTGAGCCAAGTTAGTCGTTTCCACCTGTTCATAGTCCTGCTAAGATAACGGGCTGCAATCAATCTTCTTGTCAAACTCTCTGCAAAAGAGTGAATAGTTATTTCCCAAAATGTCAAACTGTTCCCCTAAGATAAACCAAAACCCTGCCAGACAGCATAAGAGCATTAGGCTATACGTATGCTGGACAAAGTATAGTGAAACAAAGCCATCAATGCAGACTGAATTAAATGTGAAACCAGTGGTGAGACTTTTGAAAACAAAATTGACCCTAGGCAGGTACAAAGCCAACGTTGTGGTCCACTGTACAACAGAAAGTGTACCAGCTGCCTGGACCACAAGTGACTGCAGATAAAAATGCCAAATCTAAAAAAAATATGCCATTCAAAGTCTGTATTGAAGCAGGTCAACAGCTGTGTTGTGATACTGACCTGCTATCAAGCAGCACCTGATGTTTTCACTATACATTTATCAAGCACACAACACAAAGTGACATCCTCCACCTGTTATCAAGGGGTAACTGAGGTATTAAATAAAAGGTAGGATATTGCTATCATTAACAGATAAATCACTCTTACGTAAATTTCCACCTGCACTGTGCCATTTTATTACAACTGAATTCAGCGCTGACAAGCCAAGATCAGGGAATCACGTCAGTATAATGGCTTTGATACATGATTGTTGAAATGTAAGTTAAAAACAAACGGTGCTCTGGAGCGGGAAGAGTCCACGAGCGGTTACAGGCGAGGCCGCAACTATAGGAGGGATTTCAGTTGTAACATGGAGGCAAGACAAGAGGGATGAGGAGGAGGCAGAGGGAGAAATAAGAAGTCTTCAGTGTACATGTTGTTTAAAGTAGGTATTTGTGTCCGGCGTCCTCATCCAGTGTGAGGTCCACCACTTCTGGAGGGGACACCCAGTTGGGCTGAGGGGAAACAGTAGTCCAGAGCTGTGGTTGAATTGTGCTGTTTAACGGCTCCACTGATTTCTCCTTCCAGGTGGACAGACTCTTTATCACCCCTCCGCATGGGTGGGTGAATCTGGATTGAGAAACAAAAGTTTGAATACATTTGTACAGTTAAATTTGTTCTATATCTATCTATCTACACACAAACACACACACACACACACACACACACACAGACACACACAGTACAGGCCGACAGTCCTATTGGACTACTGTTAGAATTAATATTATGGCTAGAACCAATCAGCTAAGAAAAGAGAAATGCGTGGCCATCAGTACTTTAACAAATGAAGGTCGACTAATTAACCCTGACAAGGCACACCTGTGAAGTGAAAACCATTTCAGGTGCCTGCCCAAGCAACCTTTTTTTTTTTTAAATGTGTCATTTCATTGAACGCTCCGGGTTTTTGGCAAAGCCAATCTACCGCTCCGTAAACCCTTGTCTGATCATGTGCCAGTCGGGGTTGTTCCCTACACCGGGCAGCTTAGTTTCTAGATGTAGACAGTCACAGAGGACAGAGTACAGGGAGAAAAATTCAACAGATAGCAGTCCGTTATATGTCGGTCTCAACATTTTGTCCCGTCGGGACAACATTTTGTCCCGTCTGTGGTTTTCAGACCACAGCAGTGGCCAGTGCAAGTCGGTGCTAGTTAGTGTCTGTTAGCTCGCAGGGCTTGAGTAATATTTTTCCTCTAGGTCTCACCAGTGCACTTATTGTCCTTGCATCCGCTGCAATGTTGTTTTATGGACATGGTTTAATTTTGCGTTACATGACCCATTTCTTCTGTAAAGCCGTGCCTGTGTTGGATCTCTCCTCTGCTCTCTCTCCTCTTACTCTCTGCGCAGCCCCGCCACACAGCGGCCGCCGGTCCACACTTCTGACATTTGTCTACAGTTTTGTTATCAACACAACTGTATATTGTTAAGCATGAGAGGAAAACCTGTATTTGTACCAGTGTTTCCGCTGGTAACTCTGCTATTGCGGCCGCCACGGCGAAAAACACAGAACAAGTTTTTCAATGCAACTAATTTCAGTTGGTAGAGTAATGGCGTGTGAGACGGAGCCTGCTGGACCTGGGCGAGAGATGTGACCCATGGCCAGAATATCATAGTTCATAAAATTGCAGCGCAATGACACTACAGACATTTCATTCACACGTGTGTAACTGCGTTCGACCCGTGCTGGACCCATTCATAATGAGTCAGCCATCTCTCTATGAGTACGTCCATCACACTCCCTCTCTCTCCCTAGCTCTTTTAATCAGTGATTGTTGAAAACAAGTGAAGGAGCTTTCTCAGAGATACATTTAAATATATATATGTATATCTCCTACATTATTTATTTCAGGTAGCTAATTTTCATCAACATGTGTTGCAGCTGTATGTCTGTACAACATAAGAAGAATGTAGCATAATATGGACGTGAAAGCAGTTATAAATAGTCTATGTGACATTAAAAGTTGTTAAAAAAAAAGTTGTTGTGGTTAAAATCAACAAATAATTGTGATCACAGTTATATATATACACTCACCGGCCACTTTATTAGGTACACCTGTCCAACTGCTCGTTAACACTTAATTTCTAAGCAGCC
>NC_048422.1:18230505-18244382 GCF_013103735.1 Etheostoma cragini | reverse complement strand
GGCAGTTCTGAAGGCAAAAGGGGGTCCAACCCGTTACAAGCATGGGGTACCTAATAAAGTGGCCGGTGAGTGTATATATATATTTATTTATTAAAAGATAAAGTTTCCCCACTTTACCGTGCTTTCTCTTGCACGCCGACTATTTCCACCTCACTGTCAGAGGAAGCGATGTTAATCTGGCCCTTGTTGTTGTATTGAGAACTTTCCTTGTGCGACAGCTCTGCCTCCACGTGGCCTGAAACAAATGAGAGGAACAGAGTCACACATTGTGATGACCAGAGCAGGGAAGAGCTTCAGGCCTTGCTGACATATAACGACTGCAGCTGCTTTGACACAGACAAGAAAAAAACCAAAATGATGAATCTGACACACTGTTCGAAAAGCTGACTGGATAGCATGGAGCTACACATTGGACAGAACTTTAATTGTGCCCCTTTATGTTCATGTTTTGACAATGCCGACGAGTCAGTCATAAAAGGTAAATTCTTTTGTCTTGAAGCATGGCAGTGAGTTTTTTTATAACACCCAATGCAAGCAAGTGGTGTGTGGGATGAAGGGAGTAGTACTTCAAAGGCGTCTTGCTGAGATTAATAAGACCGTTTCCCCCACAAAGCACTTTGCACCCATGCTTCTAAATGTACTGTCTTCTGAGAGGAGTGGAAATTATCAGTTTGGATTCAGCGGGTTTGTAACTGACCTGAGATAGAGCACAGAGCTTTTATACACCCAGAGTGAGCTGCCATATCCTGGCCTCTGTGTGTTTTTAGCTCATGCTTAATCACCGTGGGCCGGACTGTCTCCACACTCATACTCTCCTGGTTAGAATCAGTGTCTGAAATATCATAGTGACCCACTACTGGAAGCCCGTCTGCAGAAAACAAAGAAAACACTTCATTATTCAAATCATGCTTTGCAATCATAGGACTGTTTGGAACAGAGACTGGACACTGCATCCATAGTCCTACTAACTGCAGCGTCTACAATGCAATAAGGAAACACACACCATTTTCCAAAATACGAAAGGTTTACATCAACAGTGAATTTGAACATTTTTGGCTCATCCAATCTATTAGCACTACTAAAACATGAATAACAAAAAAAGTGCCCCACTGTGAATAAGGTTATCAGCAATATCCAAATTTACACTACTGAGGCTTTTATATGGTAAGAGCAAATAAATAAAATAAATCATTAAGTGTTTTTTTCTCTATTTATTGCTTTTAAAATAACAGCCATTCACATAAAAACAACACTAGAGTACAGACATTACAAAACACTTCAAAATGATTTTACTTAGTGAATAAAATGTAGTGGGATAATAACAGCCAAACAGAAGAATAACTAAGGGAACATGTATCTTTCTTCTACCCTGTCAAAAGGAATCCCTGGGTCTCTCACACACACGCGCAAACACACACAAAATCCAGAAGTGTCTGTAGGTATGTGTGAGGGAGTTTTTCTGGACAGCATGTACTATGAGAGAACACTTCCTATGAATAGCTGATTGGGTTGAAATAGGCAGGTACTATAGTTACCAGAGAAACCGAGGATTTGCCAATGTCAAGGCCATGTATTGTAGATAGAAAAATGACCAATGTAAACCAGGATAGTCTCTTTGGTAAACAATGGACTGTCCTTAGTGTTGGTTTTAATGCACATAGTTTGTAAATTGTATGCACAAGGCTCCCTTTACCATGTCAACAAAACTGTTGATTTAAAGGTAATTTCAGTTTTAACAAATGCAAGACAGCAGCTGCTGGATCCATTTAAACTAAATGTAGATGATTATGCACCATAAACCAAAAACACCAATATTCACACAACTGGAAACAAAACCATTTGGCCAAGAGAAAACAACTAAATAGATAAAATGTTCTGTCAGTCACCATGTATCAGCATAAGCAAAGGTAAACCAAGCACACATGCTGCTGATGAAAACTAATTTGGCCTTGCACGTTCTAAATACTAATATAACCACATGCAAACAGGTGGGGAAACAATGCCGCCAGCGTTACCTTTTGTAAAACCTAACAGACATAGGGCTACATATACAAATACAGAAAATGTAACACTTTAACGTCCTAACTATGAATACGATTAGGCCAAAAATTCCTTCATCAATGTATTTGATGGTTAGATAGTGTTAGCAGTGTTGAACTGTGACACTATGGCCATCTACATCAGTAAAAGTAGTTTGAGGAGAGGGTTGCAGTGGAGTGTTTCTGCCAAAAAGACCACAGGATCTGAACCAGAGAAGGCCACTTGATCACTCAGATCAGTTAGTTCTTAGGAAATCAGTAAACATTGCCATGCATCATACTGCAGCTGGATAACTGCTGTATATGTTTGAGTTTGACGCCTGGGTTTTCAGGTTCAAATCATGCTGCAAGAACACGCAGCACCTTGTGGAGCACAGGCCAGGCTGGCAGCTTAGTGCACATACAAAACTAACTAGGCGAATATTATACGGGTGAAAATTTGGAGCTCTTGATATTGCAGCTTATAGCCACAACATAGGAACCCGTGCCTTATCTGATGTCCATATATATATATATATAGGCTACTAAAAAAAAACACATTGGAAGTCAGAACTCCCTCACTAGTTTCTTGTTACTGCACAAAGGCAGCAATAGCAGCAAATGTAACAGAAACGCAAACATTACAAAATGTAAACACATCTAATCTAATTACATCGTAGGATTTTAAAAAAAGCAAGAAATTGTGTATAGTGTATATATTTAGAGGCAAATTTATATTGTTATGTATATGTTTAATATGTTAGTAAAGCTATACCACCAAAATTAAAAGTTGTCACAAGAATTTAAAAGTCCTGAACCATTTACAAGCAAAGTGCAAACATAGTTCTGGAGAAAGAATGGTAATGTAGAGTGTTCAACCCAATTTCTAAAGAAATATTACTATGCTGCTCTAGCTAGCATTCCCAGTGTGAAGTCAGAAAGACAAGGCACATGCTGTTAAGCAGTAGCACCCCACCCAGCACTCATGACGGCTGCCCAGGTGCTGTAAGAGTGACATGATCAGCTTCTTTCTCTCTGTGTGTGTGTGTGTGTGTGTGTGTGTGTGTGTGTGTGTTACACAAAAACAAACAAGCGAGACAATAAGCAATACAATAAGTGCCCTGACTCAACAGTCTATTGAGATATGCCGTGTGTCACAGATGCTGCAGAAATCAAACAGGTGAGTTGAATTATTCTGAATGTCGAATCTCACAGTGATTCGGTGCCAGCCAATGCACTAACTTGGCCTCAGGTATGCACAGAGTCAAGTTCAAATAACCAGGTCGGAACCAGTTGCTGTTGATTGTGTATCCGTTTAGTGACCTCGCATCTTTGACCTATTAATACCCATCGCCATGCTTTCTGCATCAAGTTGTTCCACTCTTGGTAAGATCAAAGTATGAAACAGCAAGGAGTGGTGTAGAAGTGAAATCTAAACATTCAAGAGACCAGGATCTGGAACACCTAGATTTCCATTCTGAGTGACCACATCAGGTAGGGTGTTGTTGTTGTTGTTAGTGGTGGAGGCGAGGCTGTTGTTCTCTCGTGCCAACATGTAGGCAGCCATAGTCTCTGAAGACTCTGACGATGGCAAAAAGGAACTGGGTGGGGACGGGCGTCCCCCATGGGTTGGATGATGCTGCCCCTCTATGGCATCACTTGACCGCTTGGACGAATCGTTGTCCGAGTCGAGATGTGCAAGCTTTTCCATCCAGATGCGGAAGCGCTCCTCAGTCTGGCGCTGCATCACTGCAAATCGCGTCATGGCCTCCTCCAGAACACTGCCGATGCCGTTCCTGTCCCACGAACTGGTGTCCAGCAGCCCATGAATCTGGGCGCCCACTCTGGATCTCTCCGATGCACGTCTGAAGCCAGCTTTAAAGACATTGAGGCCAAGCCATAAGAAAATACAGTAGCACTTTCATGCTTCGGAGGTGGACTTTGTATTAAAAGAGAAAATGACAGTTTGATTTTGGTTACGTGCAGATTGACTCTTTCATGCTGATGGACTACATCATGCAGTTGAAGCACTCAAATCTGTGTGCAGGATGTAAAAAAATGGTTGAAAACATTTCATGTAGTACAAATCACTAAAAGGGAGATAACTGATGTCACCGGAGACTGAGTCAGTTACCATGGTTTTGAAAATGTGTTAACTGGAGAGACTGTGAGGTAAAAAAACAAACATTTTAAGCAATTTCATTACAAACCTTTGATGAAGGGCAACAGATATGTCTAACAATATTTTCTTCTTAAACTTCAACCACCTTCAAAAACTATGCAGTAGCGTTAGTTTTAGTCAAACAGACACCTTGTATAAACCTTGTATAAAGTGCCTCTGAACAAAAAAACTAACACTGCATAAACTAGTTCCACTCCGAAAACACGCTAAGTGACAATAATTTGTTAAACAAAAACCTTGACAAACCACCAGCTAAATTCTGAATTTCCCAGGAATGAATAACTGCCTATCAAAACCAACCCAACAGGTTATATTCCTAGGAAATGCAATCACAATGAAAAGAACCACCTAAAGTACTTAGCAGGCCTGTGAATACCACCCTGCCAGTTGCTACTTATGGAGAACTCAACTCACCCAAGAGATTTTTACATTTATTTAAGAAACATAAGCTAACGGAAGAATCAAAGGGCCAATGTGCAGACAACACTGTCAGTGTTAGACACTTCTGTGCCGTAGTTAATTTTTTTTTTTTTAGCTTAAAGCCATCCTTAGTAAGAGCTGTATGTGCATTTTTATTTCATAGTACATGACCAAGAGTTATGTGACATGTCAAAGGTGCCACATAAGACATTATAACCTCCTGTCACCTGAAGACTATGTTTCTACCAGCACACCAAAGCTAAACAGTAACTGTACAGTAAATTGTAACTGAACAGTGTGATCATGCACCATTCATTGTCTATTTATAGCAAACATTGAGGATATAGAGCAAATGGCTCACTTGTTGATTTGCAATATAGGTTAGATTAACACAACTCTGTTCACATCATTCCATGAGTTGAAGAATGTCCACTAGACTTTCACAGCATGCAAATGATGAGATAAAGTTCTAACAAAACATACATTGTTTTACTACAAGAGACTGGGCATAGGCCCTCATACACACACAATCTAAGTATATAAAAAAAGGGTGACTGAAGAGAAATCTGAAGAGATGAGTGAGAAAAATAACAAAAGTGATGGATAAAACAAAAACAAAGCAGTGCTGGTATTGAGCTAATATTGCAAAGGCTTTATATAACCCTATTACATGTTCTTACTATATGTGGCATGTGAACAATTTGTTTTGGTTGCCTGAAAATGTTAAGTAATGCAGGCTCCCTCTTATTGCCAAGCTCTGTGTTTGACTCTGATTGCTAGTCATTTTGATTGTCATGTTCTTTTATCACTATGTGATACAGTGTTCTACATGGGATATCTAAGGGGCTGCAACTGTTACCCTGTACTACCACACAGTTGTAGTAGCACTGTGCCATAAGCATGTGTTGTGAACATTGGATGTTACCTGAAATATCTGTCTTGATTGTCTTGCTACCTCCTGAGGTGTCATCATCCTCGTCCTCAGAGGAGCTGGTGCTGGAGTCACACGTGAGCTCGCTGTCACTTGTACTGCTGTCCTGCAGCAGGTTATACTTCTTCCGTGCTGCTGCTTCCCGTTTTTGCCTTAGCAAACGTATTCGCTCCTTGTGTTTCTGGCTCCGGTGACCTTTAACTTTTGCCAGCTTGCCATTGCTTTGTTTTTCCTGCCCTCCTGCTGCTACCAAGGTGGGCTGGCAGCGGTTTTTCTTTGCAGCCATTGCATTAGGCGGCATCTCGCTCTCTGAACGCGACCGCCGAGACTTCCTCCCCCCTGTAGCTGTTGCAGACGATTGCCTTCCTACTGCCTGGCCAGGATCATTTGCAGCGTCCATGACGCCCTCTCCATCTTTTCCCTTGGGAGGAGCAGCACCTTCATCCCCTGAGGAGAGTGTGTCTGAGTCAGCAAGGTGGCCACTAGATGAGGGGGAGAGCATGCAGGGATTTGAGGAGTCACTCTCATACACATGACAAGATACTGGCTTGTCACTTCCTGTAGAGGCATGCTGAGACTCTGGGGAGTCTCGGCGGAGCTCCTTCATCAGGCATGGCATGGAGAGGAGACTCTGCTCGCCCTCTGTATTCAAGGGGCTGTCTGCCTCCTTTGGTGGTGAGCTGGTACTGGTGGTGGGCTCCGTTTTCAGATGCTCATCCTGCTCTCCCTGGACAGAGCTTGTGGCTGATTGTGCTTCATCAAGGCACTCTGGGGGGCACTCGGCATCCACAAATTCTTCTGCCTTGTCTGAGTCAGCCATCTTCATGCTAGTTGAAGCCAGAGCCCAAAGGTCCATCAAACATGGACCAATGTGCCTGGACAGGAGCTCACCTGCTGGAAGAAAAACACATCACTAATTCCAATTCAGTCTTAATATCTGCAATATGTCTGATAGCATAGGCAATTCATACGGCCATTGTTAAATATGGTGGACATTCAGATTTTGTATCACAATGGCCAAACATTTGTATGTGTCTTTTTAGCATTTTTCTTTTTTACCAACCTGCATACAACGTTGTCAAACGTATTCTGTGCATTTTATTCTGTGTTAACATGTTGCATTGCTACAAACTGTTAACATACCAAAAACAAAAAAATATTCTTAATATGCAACAATTTGGCCAGAAATTCCCATTATCGATATTACTGTAAGTAGCTAAGTAATGTTGGTTAGCTAGCTAGCTTCTAAGAGTTACTTTTATTTGTATTCTACTTTTAATTCTCAAACAGCCCGAGAATGATTCCATTTATTTCTTTTAAACCTCCTCGGTCACACTGAAACCAAGTGTGTGTACTATCAGACATTTAATGCCGAATGGTTTAATTACTTTATATGTATGTGGCTAGCTAAGGCTAACACAAGCTTGGAACCAGGCACTACTTACAGCTGCGTAGTGAAGCTAAACTCGATCATAACCTTACACTCTGCAAACTTGGCGAGAAGACGACAAGTCACGGCAAATGTTCAGGTTGCAGGGCAGCTGCCTAGCACGATCCTATAAATGGAAGCTGTATCTAGCCACTCAGAGGCGTAACAAGCAGGATAATGTCATCAGCTAACGGCTAACGTTATCTCAGTCAGTGAGTCTAAGCGGTAACGTTAGCCAACTTAGCTAGCATTTAAAATCGGCCGTACTAGTTACAACTTACCTTGGCGTTAGTTATATTCTTCTTTTCCCAGTGTTAGACTTTTTAACATCTTCGGTTATCTCTAGCCTCTTTGATTTACAATGCATAAACAATTTACCGCTAATTATATGTTACTTCTTTACAACTTGGAAGAATTTGAACGTGTTTTGGCGCAGTGCGCTCGCACCTTTGCGAGCCCCGTTAGCCGTTAGCAGTTAGCTGTGTGTTTATTTTAAAATGTCTCCATCAGCCGTCCGTCTTGGTCCTTCACAAAGCTACATGCGCCACTTCCGGGCATTTTCACCTGGTCGAGCGCCCCCGTTGGCCGGATATTAAAACTACAGGATGGGAAAATACCGCAGAAAAGGCATTGACAGAAGGGGTTAGGTTGTGGGCAAGGGAAAGCAGTTATATCATAGACAGTTAATATACGGTAACTATAGATATAGATGCATGGAACAGAGTAGCGGAAGAGTGCTGGTCTTTATTGGGTTTTCACAAGCAGCAGAGGGAGCGAATAAAATTCCCTTGTAAAAAAGCGCCAATGAAGTTGGGATGTATTATATTAACGGCACGCTATATTTGAAATTCCGTGCGAATTAAAAAAACGTGATTTTCTTATAGCCTATGATAGGCCTATCACAGCGATGGTGAAAAGTATATTTCACTCAAGCACACTGAGCTAACACTAAATCTCTGAGGTACTTGAGTAAAGATCTACTCCACAATCTTTCGAAGGTTAACTACTTTTTACTCCACCAAATTTATGGACAGCGTTACAATGCACCATAAAAACCAAGATAATATTGACAATTGTCTAGCTAGATCTCAAGAACTCCGTTGGCCCACTTATAAAAAAATGTTTTTACCATGAACAATAGCTAATCTTTATTTTTGTGAATTAAATTTCGAGCAATGTTAATGTACGGTTCCCTGAACCTGGGTCATAATGATCTAACTATAGTAATAATGTGTTTTAAGGAATGTTATAGGCATGAGAGGGATGAAACACAAAAGCAAGTATACTTACTTAATTGTTTTATAATGTTACTAAATTCATTAAACGTATAAAACAGAGTATAGTTTTAAAACTATATACTACGTTATATTTCATTGGTTGTTTTTCTTGTATTGTATTACAATTCAAGAAAAACAACCAATGAAAATGAAATATTATAGGGTGGCATCTTTTATTTTTTATTTGATGTTGTATCAACCTATGCTTATCCGTTACTTGTTTACTTACTTGTCAATATTTCATTGTCTATTTCTTAACAGAGTTATAAGAAAGAAGAAAAATAAGTCGTTTATTTTGAAGTACTTCCGGGTATCTGCGACCTTTCTACAAGTTTGTTGCCGTGTCCGCCATCCTTCTCTCTCTGAACCAGGAGCAGGACAGATCCTGCAGGACAACATGCTGTCAGTACGCGTCGCAGCGGCTCTTACCCGCAGTCTTCCTCGACAGGCTGGATTTGTAAGCAAGTCTAACGTCTTATGTGTTTAGATTTGTGTCGATTTACTTTATAAAACTCCGAATTTATTCAAATAAAAAGTATTGGCGGTGTTGCGCATACACACGTCTTTGCACCGGAGGACACCGGGCCCTCCACTTTGCTAGTTCCCAGTCCCACTGTTATGTTTTGACGCTGACAGACGGCAACAAGGCGCCCACAAGCTGGCTAGTACAGTAACTATTAAGCGTGACTAGACGATAAAATTAATCTCTGAATCATGTGTTAACGTATTGTCAAATATTATGACTAAGCTAAAGAGCAGTGATGAATGTAATTCGTTATTGAAGGTCAGCTTTGTCTCTTTAGCTTTCATTGTTCATGCTAGCTTGTATTGCAAATGCTTTTGCCCGGCTAAACTTTGCAAAGGTTAGCTGTTTATGTATTGGGGTGACATTGGCTGGATATTAATATTGTTTTTGCTAGTTATAGTTATCGGTGAGGACTGTCCTATGACCCTGCAGACTGCATGACCTGGGCCCTTCTCCATTATTTTGGCACAGGCCCTAGTCATGTTGTAGAATGTTTATGAATGTGCTAATATAGAGCTGCAATATTGATTTAGAATGAAATATTTGTGGAAATGGCTGATGTCATTCAATGTTTGAATGAATTACAGTAACTTAATATTGCATTTGAGTAGCAGACAAGTACATGCGTTTCCCAAATAATGAATACCTGGAGAGGTTTGAAAACCCAGAAAGTAATTCTAGTTGCGGTTCTGAAGCTGTTTCCAAAATCCTCAGTCTCTTGTAGATGAATAGATATTCTGTCTGCTGCAAAATAAAACAATTTACAACTGTTCGCTAAGTTGCAGCTTTGTTGCCTATCCAGATAGTTGGAAATGACATAAGTCCTAAAAATGAATGTACTGTTCTCTATAAAAAAATAATCAAAGTAACATCAATACAGACTGATAATAATACTTGTAAATGTTGGTTCATATTGTGTTTATTAAGCTAAGACATATCAAAAATAGTTGATAATTTGTTTAGAATAGGAAACAGTCAGGAAACCTTTTTCACTGTTTTTAAACAGTACTGAGTGTAGTGGTAATACATGAGATACCCAAACTGGAAGGGCAATTAGGTAAGCTTTCTTAGCACCATGACAAAGTAGATTGCATTAGTTTAAACTGGGTGTACCCAATACATTAGTGCCTGGTTTTATATTTGATTTTGCTGATTTTAAAATAAGTGATTCAATTGAAAAGTGCTACACGTTTCAGTCTGTACAAAGTTGATTTCTGTACTCGTTCCCATTGTCTTAAAGGTATCCAAGAACGTTGCCGCAGCATGTGTAGGAGTCAAGAATCTACACACCACGCGACCATGGCTGCAGAAAACGGGTCAGTGTTTCAGGAACCTTGTTTTGGCCTACTACTACTACTACTACTACTACTACTACTACTACTACTACTATAAAATGAAATAATTGTTACACAACAGTGTTTCCAAAGTTGTTAATTAGTGTGCTTTATATACATTAAAGGCACAGCTGAGGTATCGTCCATTCTGGAGCAAAAGATCATGGGAGCTGACACCAGTGCTAACTTGGAGGAGACTGGACGCGTGCTGTCCATCGGTGATGGGATTGCCAGAGTGCATGGTCTGAGGAACGTGCAGGCTGAGGAGATGGTGGAGTTCTCCTCTGGTCTCAAGGTAAGACTAATGATGTAACCCTTAGACGCGAAGCTTTCACTGAATGGGTTGATGCTACAGCTTGAATGTTTGGAGCACACGTGTAAATATACTGCATAAAAGAATGTTCCTAGAATATAGAAGAATGTCCATTACTGTAAAAAAACAAAACAATTTATCAAATCATTACATGTTCATAGAATAAATAGTGCAACATATTATTAACTTGCTCTGGTTTTAATTATGTACTTGGAGGGCAGTTGTCGCGTTATTAGTAATATGGCTAACGGGGAAACATGGTAGTAAATACATTTTTCTTCTCTTATCCAGGGCATGTCTCTGAACTTGGAGCCCGACAACGTTGGTGTTGTTGTGTTTGGCAACGACAAGCTGATCAAGGAGGGCGACATTGTCAAGAGAACAGGTGCTATTGTAGATGTGCCTGTTGGTGAAGAGCTCCTGGGCCGTGTCGTTGATGCTCTGGGAAATGCTATCGATGGCAAGGTGAACCATGATATTAATAAAGTGTATTTTTATCACACAATGAATGCATAAAATGTAACACAAAGTGCTTTACATAAAAGCAATTAATCATGTTTACAAGATACCAGTACTAGGTTTCAATACTACTGGTTTCACCAGTTGATTTTTTTTTGTTCCACCATTTTCCCCACAGGGTCCCCTGGGTTCCAAAATCCGCAGGCGTGTGGGCCTCAAAGCTCCTGGTATCATCCCCCGTATCTCTGTGAGGGAGCCAATGCAGACTGGCATCAAAGCCGTGGACAGTTTGGTCCCCATCGGTCGTGGACAGCGTGAGCTCATCATTGGAGACAGGCAGACTGGGTAAGAGGAACCTGCTTAAAGTGAATACTTGAACACATGGCAGCATTTGAGGTTATTCCAGCTGCCATTGAAATACTGTTACAGCAGTGAAAGTGCTAACACTGACAAGGGGTGGGATACATATTACAGTATTGCAATATATGATAATTATAGCTTATTGCAATATGTTTTTATAACCATAAATTTCCTGCTAGATCCGCCCTTTGTCAGTTCATGGCTGCTTTAAATTTGAATATTAACATAAGATGGAGATTGATTTGTGTGCAACATGGATCTGTTTTCGGTGAATACACGGTGCTTAGTATTAACATTTGTGTTGTAGCAAAACCGCAATTGCCATCGACACAATCATCAACCAGAAGCGCTTTAACGAAGGAACTGACGAGAAGAAGAAGCTGTATTGCATCTACGTTGCTATCGGCCAGAAGAGATCCACTGTGGCTCAGCTGGTGAAGAGGCTGACTGATGCTGACGCCATGAAGTACACCATTGTAGTGTCTGCCACTGCCTCTGATGCTGCTCCGCTGCAGTACCTGGCTCCCTACTCAGGTTGTTCCATGGGCGAGTACTTCAGAGACAATGGCAAGCACGCCCTGATCATCTATGACGATCTGTCCAAGCAGGTGAGTTTTATTTGATCTGATTGTTGGGGATGCTTATACAGAGAGAAGCAGCTGCTGTAAATCATTTTATTTTAACAAACTTTAGTTAGCAGAGAAACAACAACCTTGTATTTTCTTTCTGCAGGCCGTCGCCTACCGTCAGATGTCCCTGCTGCTCCGCCGTCCCCCTGGTCGTGAGGCTTACCCAGGAGACGTCTTCTACCTGCATTCCCGTCTGCTGGAGAGAGCTGCTAAAATGAACGACAACTTTGGCGGCGGCTCCCTCACAGCCCTTCCCGTTATTGAGACACAGGCTGGTGATGTTTCGGCCTACATTCCAACTAATGTCATCTCCATCACAGACGGACAAGTGAGTGTGTGACTCGTTGACTTGCTTCATTCCAGTTGAACTCCTGAACATAGTTATTAGTGCCGTTTTCTCATTCAGATCTTCTTGGAGACTGAGCTGTTCTACAAAGGTATTCGACCAGCCATCAACGTCGGACTGTCTGTGTCACGCGTCGGATCTGCTGCCCAGACCAAGGCTATGAAGCAGGTTAGCCTTCCGTGTAATCACCGATTTCCTAGCTAGTTTACAGTGAATTCTTTGATTCTGACTCGTTGATCTCGTTTCATCACCAGGTGGCTGGTACCATGAAGCTGGAGCTGGCCCAATACCGTGAGGTGGCAGCCTTCGCTCAATTTGGTTCGGATCTGGATGCTGCCACTCAGCAACTGCTGAACCGTGGTGTTCGTCTAACTGAGCTCCTTAAACAGGGACAGTACTGTGAGTATTTAAATTCAGTATTAAATGTCCCTTAGTAGGCTTCTTTCAGAAAATGTATCCATTCTTCAGTTCTGTGACTGTATGCATTTCTTTCAGGTCCAATGGCTATTGAAGAACAGGTAACAGTCATTTATGCTGGTGTGAGGGGACATTTGGACAAAATGGAACCTAGCAAGATCACCAGGTTCGAGAAAGCCTTCCTGCAGCACGTCCTGAGCCAGCACCAAGACTTGCTGACAGCTATCAGGTGAGTTGAAGAGCTTCTAGACAACAGCATTCAGATTTATAAAGTATGTTCTGTATGTATGCAGTTTGTAACCAATCTCTTTTTGATTGCAGGACTGATGGCCAAATCTCTGAGGCATCTGATGCTAAACTCAAACAAACTGTGTTGAATTTCCTCTCCAGCTTTGAGTAAAGTGCAGTTTGATCTGGTTCTTTTCCTGTTCACAGTGCAACCTCTGTTATACTTTCTATGAACTTAAAAAGTGGCACTTGATCTTTAATGTACAGATATCTCTTAACAAAGAATAAAGTATTCCAACTAGTTGACTTGATCTCTTTTTGTGTTCAGAGCACTGTTGGGTTCCTTTCTGATATACCTTGATGCAGCACTATTATATTGTCTCTTGCAACAATTTGCAGATTCTACAGATCATGTAAAATACTGAGTAAAGTGCGTAGCAGAGTTACTTTCTCATTTCTCCAGAAATGGTAGAAGTGAAAAATTAGTGAGCGGCTCACTGGGGCTTTACCAATTGATTTATGTAATAGACTGAAACATGGAATGGCACAATAGTACATGAAGGTAGAAAGCACTTATGTCATACTTGGCCTATCCCACAGATCAGTCCCATTGTGGAAAAGCATGTAACTTCCACTTTGAGTGAGGAACAATGTTAGAGTAGCAATTAGGGCACAACATCTTAAAGCCAGCAATTAAACTACAATTTCAAACTGATTCACCCTTTTTAAATGTGTTTTGAAGGTTCTTGTAGCCCCACTCTCCATCTTCTTTGGAGGTTGCTATAGTTGATGTTGCTTTTATGGCTCAAAACTCAGGGCTCAACAAATCAAAGGACTTGTCTTTTGTCAAGCATTAAATCAGGTTATTTTCCTTAATATCACAATGTAGTACAAGCCTACAGTAAATGGTCAGTATCATGATTATCATCAGTTATCTACACTCACCGGCCACTTTATTAGGTACACCTGTCCAACTGCTCGTTAACACTTAATTTCTAAGCAGCCAAT
>NC_048422.1:18146201-18230405 GCF_013103735.1 Etheostoma cragini | reverse complement strand
TCAGAATTTGGCGTCTACAACATGAAAGCATGGATCCATCCTGCCTTGTATGAACGGTTCAGGCTGGTGGTGGTGGTGGTGTCATAGTGTGGGGAATATTGTCTTGGCACTCTTTGGGCCCCTTGGTACCAATTGAGCATCGTTGCAACGCCACAGCCTACCTGAGTATTGTTGCTGACCATGTCCATCCCTTTATGACCATAATGTACCCAACTTCTGATGGCTACTTTCAGCAGGATAATGCGCCATGTCATAAAGCTGGAATCATCACAGACTGGTTTCTTGAACATGACAATGAGTTCGCTGTACTCAAATGGCCTCCACAGTCACCAGATCTCAATCCAATAGAGCATCTTTGGGATGTGGTGCGACGGGAGATTCACATCATGGATGTGCAGCCGACAAATCTGCGGCAACTGTGTGATGCCATCATGTCAATATGGACCAAACTCCCTGAGGAATGCTTCCAGCACCTTGTTGAATCTATGCCACGAAGAATTGAGGCAGTTCTGAAGGCAAAAGGGGGTCCAACCCGTTACTAGCATGGGGTACCTAATAAAGTGGCCGGTGAGTGTACTTACATCTTTGTCTGTTTACAGGGTAAAAACAGATTGTGAAGGGTAACACCCACCAAACAAACTACAGGGCCCTCTGCTGGTGAGTTTAAAGAAAACTTAAGATGAATTGATTAACTTGATGTTTGTAAATCAAACCAGTACCAACAGGCAGTTTTAACAGTAATATTACACCCCATACATCCCCCCCCCTATTTCTGTTTTGACACTTAGGTCCCTGTTGATTCACATTATTTGATTGGAAAGATAATCTAGAAGCATTTCATTCTAAAGTAGTCTTTATTACTCAGAATGAATCAAAGCATTTAAATCAAAAGCAGTGAATATAAATCTTAATGTGAATGTTTAGGAAATCCAGAACTGGCTGAAAAGCCCTGTGAACATTAAATAGTGACTAATTTAGATGAACGGTTAAAGAAGTGCGTAACTATTTCATAATATAAGTGAAGGTGCATGGATAATATTTCAGTTTGAACAAATTCAGTGGCAGATTACATTCCTTATAAAAAAGTGTCAATTTAAACTAGTGATTATAAGTGAGACAAATTAAATAAATGAAGACTAAAACATGTATAGATTTAAATAAAATACATAAAAAAATAAAAAAATATTAAAACATCTGATCACACTGACAGCTGAAACATATTACACCCAGTACTGTTTGGTGTGCACCGCAGGTCTGTGGTGTTTATGTTTGTGTACATTATTCTGTTTAACATAGCAGGGGTCATAATAATCCCACTCGAGGGCAGAAGCCAGAACACCGTTGGACAAACTGTCACTGTCTCCTGACAGAATCCGCAGAGACACCCCTGAAAAGAAATTGTGAATATTACAGAACTTTAATTTAAAGATCCCCATGTTTTAAGTCATTAAAAAAAAAACTTGAAATACTATTCTTAAGTACATCTGTTTTTCTTGATTAATAAAGCGTGATAACAAATGTGAAAAAGTGCACAATGTCTAGCTTCTGGACATTTACATTTTATTTGCAATAAAGAAGCAGATAAAAAGGATTAACAGAAGTCTAATTCAACATTACAATATACTGTATATTGCATAAATACGGTCTGTAAATGACATCAAGCCAATCTTGCTCTCAGTGCTCACGTTTTTATCTACAAACTAACATTACTCATAACTTGTCTTATTTATAAAGTAGTGGTCTACTGTATCTTTACATACGACTCTTTTTGAAGCAGGAATTAAACAAGCTTTCTATTAAACCAGCAAACAGGATTTCATTACAAAAGCAAGATAATTTGTTCCTTACTGGTGCTATTAATAAGTCAGCACCCTTTTACTTAACATTAAAGCATTTCTCCAAGCAATATAAGTTTTTTTTTTCTTTATACTGTCCAACAAATCTACTTGTTTTTGATGCAACAGTAGCAGTAGTTATTATCGACTGCCATATTGATTACAGTGCAGCAGAAGGAGACTTTAGTTTACCTGCACTTGCACCAAAGTCGCTGTCCAGTCCAGGACCCACTGCAGATGTATTCAGGCAGGACGCCTCTGAAGGCAGGTTAGTGTAGTCACACTCCATGTCCACTTTGTCAAACACAAGCATGGCAACACCTGGGTTCACATCTGTCAGCATCTCGTAAGTACTGGTCCGACGAAGATGACCCACATGCTGTGTACAAAAGAAAAAATAAAGACTGTACACTTTGAATTAGCAATAACTTTAAGCTTTATCCTGGAGGTTAGATCTTGGATGGTCTTTTTTTTTTTTAAGTAATATTGAACACATTTCCTGCTCGCTACTCCTTATTGCTGATCTGTAAAACATAACATTGATTTAAGCTGCAAGTTAAGGAAAGCAGGTTTTACTTTTCTTTTTTTTTTTTAGATGAACTTAACAGGGTTGGGGAGTAAGTTAAGCCGTGACCGCAAACACCAGACATCCAGGGGCCCTTAAAAATCCCCAAATCACAGTGTGGTAATAGATTTATGGTAACTTTATGAACTCTAATAGAGGAATATGCAGCAAATGCAAATATAAACTGACAGAATAAGGCCCGAAAGGTGGGTTCTGCTTTTATTAGCTGATCTTAAGGGCCCAATGTCAACATTTTGTTGTAAGACCTTCACTATTTCCCCCCTTTCCCATGTCTTATTCTAGGACAGTTGTAGACAATATAGGTAGAGCAAAAGAAACGGGTTGAGAGGGCCCAGCAGCTAATTTTTATTCCTTGTTCCTCGAACAGGATAATGAATCATTGTCAAAGGGGGCATTTTTTTGTAGGCCTATGTTTAGGCAATATGTCCTGCAGAATTTGTGAATGTTGTCCACCAATTAGTCAATCAATCTTCACTTCTTAATAATAACTTTACAATGACCCTGGACTCATTAGGCCTCTTCCTGGTCATTTTCAAATGTAGACACCGACAGTTGACCACTCACCGTTGGAGAATTTGGCGGGACAAGGTTCACTCTGGTTTCAGCCTCTGAATCACTGGACTGTGGTAAAACCGGTGCGCTTTTACACCATCGCGCGTTACTGTATGCCCGTGAGCCAGAGGGCAGATCCAGTCTTGTGCTAAAACCAGGCGCAGAGGTGGTGACCCGGATGGTGCTCGGCGCCCTCAGGGACCCTGAGCCGGTGGCACCATCTGGCCTCAGGAGCCGGATCCTGTGGTCCACCCCGGCTCTGTCCCTGGATGAAGCCCTGGAAGAGGTGAAAGGATGGGGCAGGATCGGCTCCGATAGAGACATATAAGCTCTCCTCTCGTCCTGCAGCGAAGCAAAACCCATGTCGGATCCCCTTCTGACTCTTTGCAAAGTGGACTGCAAAAGCATCTCCTCTGCGTCCTCTCGCTTCTGTCGGGTCTTCTTTGACAGGATCAATACCTTGTAACCCAGGAACAGGCAGTTCAGTAGAAGCAGAATGACCACAAAAGGTATGAGCAAAAGGACGACTAAAGTCAAATTAGTCACGGGATAAGCTTCAGTCAGATATGCTGGTGTGGTCCGACTTATCTGCGACATTTCATTCCAGAGGACATGAAGGATGAATTTTGGAGAATTGCTGATCTCAACTGAGATTTCGCGTTGTCCCTGAATGCACAGGTGCTTTGGCGTGTCAATCAATGTGGACTACTATGTATGTTTGAAAAGTATTTTTGATTTAAAAGCAACATGCCAGCCTGCTTCTTAAATGCATACAGTCTCCGCAAAGGGATGTTGTCTCGAACCACCCTTGTCTTCATTACTGTAGACCAACACAGTCAGTGTTAACAAAGCAAAAGGCTTGATCTGAGCCGACGACGCAACGCGCACTCAGTCGGCAGCGACATAAATTACAGATCAACAGGTGTCTCCTATTATGTGCATGATGTTTGGCCTTGTCATAGCAACCAATTGCCACTAGATGGCAGCAGGAGACCTCACTCCCGCACCACTGCATCTAAAGCTCTGCAGCAATGTTCAACCATGCTCTGATTTGGGATTTTTTTTAATGGTTTTATAATATAGTTTTGTTGAGGACTTTTGTACTCCACTTATATGCATACACTGTACATGCTTATCACAAGCAAAAGCAGACAACAGAAGTTAAATTGTAGGATTTTAATTTTTACTTTATTGTCCATGCTTCCAAACATGTCTATATCAGGTAGTAATACATCATTACAGAATATATACAAACATTTCAAATAATTCAATAGAACATTTGACCGATGAATCTCTCTTAGAGACAATATTTTTCATTTCGTACACAAAGTAGATCCTTGTACACAAGTACATTTTGCTATTGTAATAAATCAATGCAAAAGATCAGTCATATGAGCACCATATAACTACAATAAAGTTGTTCTTTCTTCATGTGTTTCTACCATTCAGGTTTAAGGAAGTCTATACAGACTTGAATAGCTCACTGATATCCTGCTATAGGTTTGCAGGTATAACAGTAGCCTACAGATAACCTTTTCATTCAAGAGAAAGGTTATTAAGTCAATGGACGCCCTCAGATACCAAAGACCCCATTCATTAGTTCTAAACTCACTGCTCCATGTGGCATCATAGTTGTTGTACGTCATGCCTGCAGAAAGTCATCTCCACACCGAACTACAACTCATTGCTTGCCACTTCCACACACAACAAGAGGCTGCGATTGGTTGTGGTATTAGCACCTTGGGCAAGGCTGTTTGTGAATTGATAACAACATACACACACGGTGAAGCTGTGTCAATCAGGTCCCTAAATAAAGGCAGGCTAGCACTGGGCCAGGCTGTGCTTGATGATCTCGCGGGACTGTGGTGGGATCCTGTCGGGGAAGAGCACCTGGAACTCCACCACCAAGTCGCCTCGCTGGGACGGGCTCTTGGGCATGGGCAGACCTTCGCCCCTTAGCCGGCGGACAGCACCTGGTTTGATAACATCGCTGCATGGTAGAGGCATCATCCGGTTGTCAAGTGTTGGGACATTAACTGTGCAGCCACAGAGAGCCTGGAGGAAAAAGAATAAAGAAACTATTTAGTTCTGTACAAATTTAGTAATGCTGCCTGAGTGGTCTCATTATGACTGGAATGAAGTACACTTGGCCAAAAAAAAAATCAATTAAATGTGTCAAGTTGCATAACGGATAAATATGGATTGTCTGTCTTTCTAAGAGCCTAACCATTTTCTGTGTTATGCAACAAACCGGTTTTACAGACGTTATAATCGCTGCTCTATTTACAGGCTGTGTGTGGGAGTTAAGTGCTTTAGTGACTGATGGGAGCCATGGGAAGATGGAGGGAGCTCTTTGAAATGCCACTCTCTGTGACTGCTACCCTGCTAATCTGTGCGTGGGTTGGTAGAGGTGAGAGCCAGAGCCAAAAAAGCTGCCTCTCTGCCTGCCTTGTAGAGGCAGAGGAGTCTGCGGCACACATAGTAGCTGAAAGTGAAGTGAGATTCGTGGGGGCAGTCAGCAATGAGGCTAAATTTAGACTCTGCTGCTCTCTCTCACTCTGCAGGGGCTCGAGAGGTAACGTAGGCGTTGGCAGGCTGCTGCTGTTCTGTTAACGGGGGTCTGTCAGCCCATTGTAAGCTGGGGGCTCAGATGCCCATAACAGAACACTGTGTTCCGTCCTCAGACTATAATCAAAGCTAGTACCCGCCCTGAATTTGGCAGAGAACGTTCTGGCTTCTTATTAATGCCTTTCACGAATCGATTTTCTCTCTTTCTTTGGTATTTCATAGAATGCATCATTCTACAGTTATGTAAAAGATAAGAAGTGGTGGTTGGATGTTAGCCTTTCTCTGAGTAGGTGTTAGCTGTTGACAATTACATAGTATATCTACCCATAGACCCATCATCTGTTAAATATGTTATGAATGTATGTATATTATATGTTATTAAATCAGGAGTGATGGCCTCTGTAGGAGTCAAACTCTAGACCTTTATGCCTGAGATAATTGCACTAAACTCACCTCCTTGAGTGTGATCTGGGCAGTGAAGACGATGTTGGAGCCGTCTCTCTTGTACTGCGTGTGCTCCTTGTCCCTGAGAATGAAGGTGATGTCTGCAGGGGTGTTGTTGGGCGTCTCATCTCCCTCCCTGGGGAAGGTGATTTTAGTCCCCGCTTTCCAGCCTTTCTTCACCACCACATTAAGCACCTTTTCCTCGGATCGCAGGCTGCGGCCGTCAGGGTTGAGGCGGCTGCGGGTGATCTTCACATGCTTGGTGCAACCTTGCATCACCTCCTCTAGGGTGACCAGCAGGTCATGCACCACCTCATCGCCCTGCAGCCGGCGCTGGCCTCTTCGCAGCCCGCCCTCGCAGCCAGAGAACCCGCCAACGTGGCTGAAGGGGAATCGTCGGAAGGGGTTGAAGAGCTCATCTTCGCCGTCAACGTCGTTGCCAAAGATGTCAAAGTGGTCGGTGCCATGGAAGAAGGAGGAGAAGGTGGCGTGGGGGTCGGTGTGGAAATTATTGCGGAAAACGTTGCCTTGGCCCGCCATTGACATTCTATTTTTAAGACCTAAAAACACAGAGAAAACAGAGAGAGTTCATTTAAATTCATTAACATCCGCAGTTTTACTTCATTCTTATTCTAATATTGGTGCTTCTGTCATGCAAATTCTGATTCTCCCTCTTGACGGTTTACTAAAAATCAGCTATTTAAGGAAACCTCCTATATTGCTGACTAATTTATCAGCCCCACAGCTGTCTATGCTACACATGTTTAGCTGTTTTAATTGGGGTGGAACTGTTTCAGTCATGATCCTCCCACTGCACATCAGTATTAAGCCTTAATGATGACATGAATATTTAATGCACCAGTCTATCATACAGAAATTAGCCAGATGCCAGCTACTTTTCAAGCTATTTAACTCTCTTTATCTCCCTCTCACCTTCTTCTCCAAACTGGTCATAGATGCCCCTCCTTTTGGGGTCAGTCAGGATCTCGTAGGCCTCTGCAATCTCTTTGAACTTGTCCTCTGCATCCGCATCGCTGTTCTTGTCTGGGTGGTACTTGAGAGCCATCTTCCTGTAGGCCTTCTTGATCTCATCTTCATTGGATTCAGGTGAGACACCCAGGACTTTATAGAAGTCCTTGCCTGTGGGTTTGATGGCTAGGCAGGGCACATCCTGCTCAGACTTGGTGCTTTCCTGTGGAAACAAGAACCAGAATCAAACATTAGACCATTTACTTGTCATATTGACAATCATACAAACCTGGTCAAAGAATGTAATTTTTCTTGCATATTTATTTAAAATCTCCATCTGCAAAAGGGCTTATAATAAATAACTAATGAACACTGTTAAGGTAAATTTAAATATTCAAATACAAAACAGGATGCTTTGTGTATTGCACATCCTCAACACCGACTGCTGCACTGTATATATTTATATGCAGAAAATTTGCCCCAGGCATAGACACTCTCTGGGAAAACCCCGTATCTCCGTGCTGCTATGCCACTGCATAGTATCCATGCATTGTATAGGCTGGTAGAGGGGGGGGATTTCCCCCAATGACCGAGATTCGGTGCAGCGATTGGTTGAACGCGAAATGGCAAATCTTGCATTTTGAATGTGCCCTACAGCAACAGTCAAGGATTAAATATAGAGATGCCACTACACCAAAGGTTGCTATTTCAAAGGGAATTTACCAATATAATAGGTTGTACATTGTATGACACGTACTGTAAATATTCTATCAGTGTATTTAACTTACTATCATTTGAGTATTTAATAATTGGTGATTAAGCAAAAGACAAAAACGTGAAAAAAAAACACATTCTCAAACAATGTACTTACCGCTGATGATGAGCCTGAGCTGTCCCCTCTGTGCATAACTCGCACTTTGCACTTGACATTGACATTTTTGTGCTTAACACCGAACTGGGTCCAGATGAGAACCATGGTGGATGGTAGGAAGTTAGTTTCTTTGAGCTACGAGTCGCTGTCCCGGTGCTGAAATCGCTCCTGTTTGCCGAGCAATGCTTCGTCCTGTCTGAGGTCTCCTCGGCTCTCTGTTAAATAGCACCGCGGCAGCTCCTCTACTACACACTCGCTTACCCACGCATCGTGACCGAGCATTCCCCGGATCCACCCATTTCCTGACGCGCGGTAGGGGATACCGGTGTCCTCAGATTGCACGCTGGAAAGCCATTGGTGCTCCGGCGATGATCACGCGGATGTTGCATCCTCCTTCTCCATCTCGAGACATGTTTCCGGAGTTCTTGAAGGCAGAGCTGAGCAGACAGTCACGACAAGGTACAAAGAGTGCTTTTCTTTTCCAAAGACAGAACAAAAAAAACAGACATGCAGTGAAAATATCCAGACTGCCCAGACTAACCCCAGACAGTCTCCTGCTCGGTGATGGAGCCCCTGTCCTCAAATGACTTTTATCTCCATTTTGAACATCAGAACACAGGCAAACTCCTTTTACATAATAAGACTTTAGCTTTGCTGTGGATGAGAAAATGTAAGGAATTATTTTAGCGGTATATTTTAGAATAGCTTTTTTAAGTGGCCTAAAATTCTGCAGAGCCAATTTAAACAGTCAGATCAACTACAGATTGATGCAATTCAGTGAAATAGCACCAGCAGTGGTGTAAGAGTAGTATTCAGATCTTTTACTTAAACAAAAGCAAATACATTCAAAATAATACATTATAAGTAAATGCCTTGCATTTTAAAAAGCACATCATCTACACTGTTTAAGTACTCATTCTGCAGAAAATTGGCCCCTGTAACGGCATTATTTGATTGTAGGTATGGATCTATTGTGTGAGTAGCATTTTAGTGTTGTAGCTGGTTGAAGTGGAGCTAATTCAAACAACTTTAGATAGATAGATAGGATGATTTCATTTAAGGGGCTCCAACTACTTCTGTAAGGGATCTTAAGTCAAAAAAAGATTGGATTGCTTCGTATTTGCTCTTATGTTAAATCTTAAAAATCAGTTGGTTAGGTAGGAAAAATGTTGTTGTTGACTCTAAATGTGTCCATTTCTCTTTCTTTATTTTTTTGAATACTGTAAAAAGAAGCATTTCAATTGTGACTTAATTTTTAAAATTAAGTTTCATAGTAAAATAATTTGAAATACAAATACGTCCAGATTTATGTCCCTTAGCTGAAATTCAGTGAACCTGAACTGCTAATGGAGTTTCACTGTTAAGGCCAGAAAGCTTTATAGAGGCTGGATTTTTTTAAAGGGTCTTGTATCCATTAGATTGTGCAGGTGTGGGTGGAATCCCACCCCCGTAGTTCTGCATAGCAATTATGTTTAGTGCTAAATGCAAACCAATGCTAATGAGCCATTTAATAGCTACCAGCTGCGGAAGAAAAGGGCAGAGTTAAGTTATGTAATTGAAATGTGTTATAAACCTTGTGTTCTTTGGAAAATCTCACATCTTGCTCCTGTGACAATTCAAGATATTACCTCAAATTATGTTGACTGACTGAAGGATGCTGATTGCCTTGCCAGAAACAATAATGACAATTTTTTAGAGAGTGATGTGTCCATAGTAATAAGGGATTATTAAAACAATTATTGGGCAAAGGGTTGAACCACATATTTGAACTTTCCTCCTAATAACTTATCCCTGTTTTCAAGTTGAATATGTTAATAAAGCGAGAATTTTCACAAAGCCCAAATCGCACATTAGGTGGGGAACTAGCAATTACCAACCCATCACAGACGGGCTTCCTGTTGCCTTAGCATTCAAGCTGCTCCCTATTGTTAAACTAACAGCTACCAAGTGAACAGTTTCTACTTACGACGTTTTTTTCATAAAACTCGCACGCTATGAGAATTAAATATACATTTGGTTGAAGAAAAAATACTGAAGACCCATCCAGGCACTTCCAAACAAACACAAAAGCCTCCTTTCAGTAAAAGAAAAATAAATAATCCTTCCCCTTTTATACTCTTTTGATGAAATGCAGCAAGTCATCTGCTAGAATGCTGCTTTCACTGTCATTTAAAAGAAGTCAGAATTCCATTTAGAGATCATACTACAAGATTACGACACAGAGTAGACTCCAGCAGAGTGCAGCCATGGATATGGAAATCAGTGTCACAAGGAGCGTACATACATGGCAATGCTTCCTGCTGTGATGCTCTATACATCCAATGGGGGATGGAGTTTCATTTGGATTCTCCTTTTTGTTGTACAGGAAACGACAGACATATTTGGGTTGAACATGTTGAGCCAGGAGCGTCATGCACCAGATAGCAGCTCTTACATACTATTCACAGATTGATCGAGAAAGAGTGAATCACAACAGCCTCTTTCAAAGCCTTCATTTCTCTCCTGCCCACGGGAACAGTCGGACTGTGTTTTTCACACATTCATGCTGTCTCTCTCGAAACAAAATTGCCTGTCAGTCTCAGAGAAAATAAATGCTAATTAAAGTCCCAAGCTGTACTGACACTGTTATTGTGAGGTGGTGAGAAGGTGGACAGCTTACATGCAGCCTAGTGTTCTGGTGGTGTTGTTTGGTTTTCTCACATACTCAGATGTATTGAACAGCCACTATCTCTGCTTTTGTTTGTGTTCCTGGTTTTTAACTACAGAGTAAAATAGGTGTATTGTTTCTTTGTAATCAAACAAGTCTTGTTTTATAACTTAAAATAAAATGGAACATACGTCAGTGCAATGTCCCTCTTTGTCTGCTTATGCCTAAACATTTTATGCCCATGTATACAGCTTTAAACCACCTTGTGTTAGACAGTTGTGAAAATATAAATCAGTACATGCCAACTCAACTTCATGGTATACATACATGCCAACTCTTAAATAAAAGATGTAAGTAAATAGATAAATAAATAAGAAGCAGAATTGCTTCCAGAATGACCCAGAGTACCAAAACTGTAGTCATGATTTTAAAAGTCCGACTTCCCCCAAGCAGACCCCCTACCCATTATTTACATTATGAGGGGCACGACTTTAGGTATGACAATGCTTTTTCTGAAATATCTCAACAACTTGCTGTGACATTTGGTAGAGATATTTTGGCACCTTTGAAAGCTTTTTTTTAATTTAAATTTTTAACAATGATAGATAGATAGATAGATCGATAGATAGATAGATCCTTTAGACATCCATATTCTTTTAGTATATAGACACTAGGCCTACTTCCCCTGTTCATGTGCCATTTACAATGTCGTTATGTTCTTTCTGTTGATAAACTACTGTTAAAAAATATGTTGGGTTACTTTTTTATGTGATAATTGCTATTCTTAACTGACAGACACTAGAGTAGACAAACCAGTACAGTGAGAAAGGCAAATTTTCTCTGCATGTGTGCAGGAGTACGTGACTGTGTGTTAAGGTTGCATCCTTCACAGCTTCAGCCTTGTTTCTCTCTTCCCTGTTGTGTTCTGTGGGAGCAGTAGGTGCTGCCGGCAGGGGACTCTGGAAGGTGAATCACATTGCTGTGAGCACACAGCACTGGCACAGCAATCTCCTCTCACACCATCCCACTGCCAACACTTATCCTGTCATTTTAAGGTTTCTGGAGGAATCGACATTGTTTAAAAGGCCACAGAAAAATCCACTGAGTTAGGTCAGTCTTACCTTCAGGCAGCAGTGGATAAGATATACTAGCAGCACTGAGGAAAGTTTTCCTCTGGGATGACTTTAAAATATTAAAGAGAACATGGTTTGATCTGAGGGGGTTTAAATGCAGGGAAGAAATAAATACACATTAGACATTCAAGAAGAAAAAACAAGTCGTTATTTCAACACCCTCCAAGTTCACTTTCTTCCCCGACCCTCGTCTCACACCTTCTCCCTAGATGTACCGCAGCTCCCACGCATGTCTGGAAGTGTGACTGTCTCTTATGTGTAGCACCAGCTAGACAAATGCCATGTGCTTGGTGCACCAGATACACAGGCGGCAGTAAATACACACAAAGACTTACTCATAAATATAAATGCAGACACAGACCCAGACAGCGCTCTATAGACGTTTTATCAGATGATATGGTGGTGGCTTATTTTCACAGAGATCGGAATCTTTTTGCCTGAAGAGAAAGGTTGTCCTCAAAAGAGAGATGAAGACAGAAGGAGACAGATGATGGCATAAGAGAGCATTTGGGGACAGGGGAAAGGGGGAAGTAGATAAGCAAAAAAAGGTTTATAAAAACATGTCAAACTGAGAGAGAAGCACAGCAAGGGACGAAAAGAGATGTAAAGAGAAACAATAAGACAGTTTGGAGTATAGAAGGCAGTGATGGATTATGGTTGGCAGAGAAAATTGTGTTTTTGCTGGGGGAGCACTTTATGAAATCTCCCCTACAGCTCACTGTCTGCACTGATGAAATGCTCTGCTGCATTTCAAATCAACTCACAGCAACCACTAAAACTGTGCAGTTGAGACTCAAGGAAAGACCGTATACCGTTACCCTTTGCTTTGCAACTACTGTAAATGAGGAACACCACAAGACTACATTTAACATAATGTATATTTTTGCAGACAATACAGATAATCACAGTCCTACATTTAAACCTGGCCAGTATTTTTCCCCAGTATTATTAGATTACAACAGTGGTTCAATCTTTCCTTGTGAAGTGCTGCCCTCTGCTGTGTAGAATAGCTATACTGCATAAGAACATGTATGCGATTTCAAAAATATGTCTCACTACAATGCCAGCCATTTTATATAACAGATTATTACGTAAGATATATAGATTGTTATGTAAGAGAGAAAGTACCAAGTCTGTATATCAACAAACTATTCCAACAATTTCCACATTTAACATTTAATGTCAGGACAAAATGGCATCTCCTCTAATCACACAGGTTCACTGCCGCCCCTATCCACTGCCAACTGGACATTTGGCCGTCCATTCTCCTTCAGCATGGCCTCTTCTTGGCTGTTCCACTGCTGACTGTGCTGAACCATCTCAAAGGCCTTTAATTGTCTGTGGTAGCGCCGGTTTTCCTCGGGGTAGGACACAACAGATAGAGGCAGTCTGCAGATGGCTGGGATCTCAGAGGAAATGAGGAGGAAGATGAGAGACGACAGGCAGAAAGGCCATGTGCAGGCTGGTAATGCGAGCTGAAAGGAGATGTCATATAGGAGAAACAAGCATGTCACTCGATTTGAGAGATATTTGGGTGTTTAGATAACGTTTATAAACTGTGACTCAGCCGAATTGTTTCTTACTTACCACAGACATCAGATTGGAGATGGCTGCAGTCATGCATGTGGTGAAAAGTGCTGTAAAGAAACAAGTTTAATCAATACCATTTTCTGTGCTTTTACCTGAAAAAGGAAAGTGATTACATTTGTCGATCGTACCACATATCACAGCCAGCAGATGGGTTTGCCATGTTATGACATAGAAGACCCCTCCAATGGCAATGCATGATAGAGCGCTGTTATAGCCCCACAGCCCGGAGTAAATGTCTTTGTGAGGAGCTGCAAGAGCAAATCCTGCCCCACACATCAGAGACAAGTTTAAAATCCACCATGAAATTCAGACACAGACCACACAGCATTATTTGTGAAAACATGCCATGGTTCATTTGCCATAATGGTGCCCTTTGGAGAGCCACTGTAGACATGCATATTTCTAAGCAAATGGCATGGAGTCTTTTACCAGACAGCATGCCAGCAGCAGAACCCCATATGGCATGAAAACAGATAGTTGGTGAGGAAAGCAGCAGGGCCAGAAGGATGAGACCTCCTGTCCAAGGACCGTCGCAGCCGTACACCTGGCCAACACCAACTGGCACGGACAGGAATATCTGCAAATGGAAAGCCTCCAATTACTTACATTTTTAACAATTAAAAAAGGATGTGCAACATAACCACTGTATTGATTTAGAGTGTGTGGAAGTTTTGAAAGAGCTACTAGACCAGTAACATTCCTGTTATACCTGAGAGATATTGAGGCTTTCCTTGGAGTCATTAGTAGGGCGCAGATGGTCATTTGGCAGGATATCTACCTGAAATTGCAGAAAAAAGTACATTTTCATTTGAGCATAAGCACAGTGTATGCTTTGTTTAGTGGGGCTTAACTGTACCTCTGGAAAGTAGGGGTGATTGACTCCGGTAGCTGCAACATGTAGACACAGCAAAATATTAAAGGGCAGGGTGAATATCGGGAGGTCCCATTTGATAGCAACTGAGGACAAAGCACTGGAGACCACCGGGCTGTTAACAGAAGCAGGAAATGGATTACTGATTGGGGGAAAAGGCGGACTATAAAACGCTGACTTTATGATCCCGCCTTGATTTGTTATGTTTACCTTAAGGTGAATTTGAAATCACTTGTAGTGCTACATCATGGCTGATAAAATTTCAGAATGGCCACTTCAACTGAAAAAATTGTCTTTTTATCCCAAAAAATGTCTGGAATTTCAGAATTATTATTAGTAGTAGCAAAAACAAACAACAAACTCATAGATCAAACGTTCGCTAGAAATCACAGGCTGCTTTTGTTTATCTCTGTCTGAAATGAAGTACCCATTGTTTGAGAAATGAATAAGAATTTTAAGTGGTAAAATGTGTGCAATTAAATGAGTCAGATTTATTGTGGGAGAAAACTTACCACAACATTGACATGAAGATATTTGGCATTAACAGCCACCAGTACCAGCTTCCTTTGGCAGAGAAAACAGCCATCAGTATGCCGACCAAGGTTCCATTGTAGCCATATAAACCCGCTGATATGGCTTCCCTGCGGAAAATGTGACAGATGTGCAAAACACACTTAAATAAGAAACACACTGTGAAAACCGCACAGTGTGAAAGCCAAATAATGTGTAGCCCCAGGCAGTGGAAGAGACAGCGATAATGGCTAAATGGTAGGGGGAAACAGTTTTTTTTTTTTTTAAAGATAAAGTCAAATAAGGATAAGGAGATGCAATCGGACCTGTTTAGTCCTAGCAACATGGCGGACACAGTGGAGGCAAAGGTTCCCAGCAGACCATTCAGAGCCCACCAAGGGTTCTGCAGGAAGAGGCCGGCCATGATAAGGAGCCCACTGACAGGGTTGTTGACGAACATGACCTGGGCCACCCCTCGGAGAATCCAGTCCAGCAGTTGGATTACCACAAGCTGTCCTGTCATTGATGGATGGTGACCTTATTTTGTCATTGTCTACATTATAAAAAAGGCTTAAATTGAACCACTATGAAATTCTATGATATGTTTGCTCACATTTACTACATCTGCACACTTTCGTAAATTCAAGATTAAAGCTTTAGTGCGTAACTTTTTCCTATTAATGAACGTCTGTTACATTCAAGCCATTGCCAAATGAGTTGATCCAAAGCTAATTAAGACTATCAGCTACACACAACTCTGTAAATCTCAGTATAGCTATGTTGAGAAAATATTGTTGTCGGGCGACTTTCGCACAGGAGAGGTGGGGGTAGTGCGTGATCACGGAAGGCTTATATCATGTGGATGCAGTTTTGTTGTAAGTACTTCAAATTCCTCATGGGGGAGACATAGACTACGCACTAAAGCTTTAATTGACTTGCTATAGAAGATTAGGCAGCTCATTACCTACTTTTCACCCACTCTCTGCAGAGATGCATGTCCCCAGTGACCAGCCCAATAACTCTGAAGAGAAAGGAGCGAGTTGGAGCTTCTTCTTGTGACGGCTGGTAGCTGTTGTCCATACTTGCTGTAATAACAATTTCTCAGAATTGTCATTTTAATAGGGGTGAAAAAATTTTTTGCATCTAACTTAAGCAGTGAACTAACGTTATTGCACCACCCAGCAAACTGAGCTACACAAATCAAACACACCCATGTTTTTACCTCACCAACAGACGCACTCACTATTTCAGCTAACATGCTAAATGCTAAGATGCTCATAATGGCTCCTCCAGCGGCCTTCTGCATTCACTGAGGATCGTTTACCTCCACTAAGGTGCGTGAGGCTTTTCTGCTGTCTGTGACCATTGTCTCCCTCACATTGTGACTGCAGAGCCTCATCAAGCTCCATGTTTTAACACTTTGAGGAGCACAGTGGAACAGCGAGGCCGTGTGGACTGGATATATTTTTTTTTGAGAATGAACAAGCAGAGAAGTTGAACCTGGATCAGATCGTGGAGGACTTTGTGGTGCTCAAGACTCAAAGAGTGACAAGTGACTACAACAACACGCTCTTTATGATTTCTGTAAGTCAACGTTGCGTTGTGTTGTATGTATGTATGTATGTATGTATGTTGTGTGTATGTATGCACTTAGTCTTGCTTTGCCAGACCCTCCTCCAAAGCATGATGGAGGAGGGTCTGGCTACTCAACATAGCATTCATTGATGGGGGGGAAAACGTGCTCTGGTTTATTGGCATTCTTTAAACCAATCACGGTCTTGGGCGGTGCCGAGCACCAGAGAAAAGCTGCGGTACTGCTGCATTATAGGCTCGGAAGGAACTTGTTTTGGTGGAACATATTTACGTTTAAAAGTTGTTTTAGTTGTGCAACAGAAAACTCCGATTTGATAGTCTAGCTAGCTAGTTTCAGAGTGATAGAGAAATGCACAAACACAAAGGAAGCCTAGGGCAACGGATATCCGGGCTAAATGACTAAAATCCAGCGGATATTTTGGCGGCAACAGAACAATTCCGGAAGTGGAACATCAAGGATTTAGACTAGTATGCACCATTGACTGTAATATTTGATATTAACGCTCTATGGTATGCACTGAATGTTTTTGCTTTTATATGTGTGTTTGTGGCTTTTACCTTTTACATTTATCTAAGTTTATTTTTAATTAATAGTAATTTTACCTTTACTTAAGTCAATGTTCCATACATATACTCTTTGCATCTCTGCATTTTACTGCAATATGTGAAATAGCAAACTGTACAAAACAGGTCTTGAGTAATCTGAAATGCAGACCCTTATATTGTCAGGTATAGTCTTCCCCACTGTTCACAAACAAGCAGGTTGTTGCCTCCCTGCAGACAAACTAAATGCGAACATGGCTTGCCACATTGTTTTCTATTTTTTTATTATAATTTTATTTTTCTGTAGTGATCAAAGCAGATTTCCAGAAGAGCTTCCCACTGTTACATCAACATCCCCAGTCACAGTTCTCTAAAGGAAAGACTGGGTGTGTTTATGTTGAGCTAGCCCTAAACCTTTTGATCTCTCCACTTTGTGAGTCTCTTTTCTTCTATGCCACAATATTTCTTAAAAATCAACACATATAAAAGCAACTGAAGTGTAATAACTTTTGTGATTAAATGTGTGATCATATATAAAACAATCAGTAACCTGTTATCTAACCATGCATGTGTCCTGATGTAGTTCAGACCATGATACTGTCATATTGGTAGAGCTTTAAAAATCTTTATTTCTTGATTAGGGTTTTGTTTGGATTTGTGTGGTTTCCTTTGTTTGAGCATTTTTGATGATGCTTTTCCTCCCTCAGTACTGTAGATTGCTGCTATGGCTCACTAACTATGTACTCACACTCAAAAACTCTTAAATATCAGGTTCTAGGTCTCTGCTTATTGAATAGGACAAACATAGGCTACATCCACAATGTCCGGGATTGCTCCGTTGCCGACGCAAATTTCGCCGGATTTCACTGTTTTCGGCCGGGTGTTACCTTCCGCTTTCTTTGTGTTGGAATTTTAAACTCTGGTTGATTTATGAGGACTATGGTAACTGCTCCTCAGATCCCGAGACAGCTAGCTAGACTGTCTGTCCAATCTGAGTTTTCTGTTGCACGACTAAAACAACCATTATATGTACACCTTCCACCAAAACAAGTTCCTTCCGGCGGCTATTTTTCTGCAGCATCGTGGCTCTGTCCAGTGCTTAGCTTTGCTCCATGAGGATTGTGATTGGTTTAAAGAAATACCAATAAACCAGAGCATGTTTTTCTCTGTGTGGACTAGCCAGATCCTCCTCCACAGTGCTGTGGAGGAAGGTCTCCACAGCACTGCAAGACTAGCTAACTAACAATAGCTTGTTGAATGATGGCAACACCTTATCTAACAGTCTCATTTTATGTAAATTAGGTTTAACAAGTTCAATTCTGTGTTCAAAAAGGATTCTCTAATATAAGATAAAACAGAGAAAACGCCAATGTTCATATTCAGTCAATTAACCAATAAATAATCGGTCAATAGATGAATGGCTTCAATTCTTAAGGAGGTTCCTCCTTCATGCTGAAAGGAAAGCAGAGCCCTGGAATGAGCTGTGAGAATTTAAGTCAAGTAAATTTGATTACTTCTGATTAATACAACAGCACTTTATTTCTGTCTGTTCATTTAGAGGTGAGTCATTTATCGTCTTGTATAAAAGTCATATAAAAAGGATTCTTTTCTTACCTCTCCAAATTGAAGATAAATCGCCGCTCTGTTATTTAACAGCTAAGTTGTCAAAGGCAAACACACACACTGTGTAAATATAAAGGAATCTGCAGGAGGTTCTTCTTGTCTATATCACAGCCCAAAAGAAACTCATCCTTGTCAATTCTCCAAAAGGACCCCCTGTCTGGAGTAAAGACCAGCGTCTCTCTATTCATCTCCGCAGCTAATCGGGAATAAGAATGTTGCTATTAGGAAAGTATTTCCTGCTTCTGCAAAACAGTAGCCTTTGTTTCCAGAGTACCTCTGAGGGTGGAGGAGAATGTTCCAATCTCATGAGGAAGTTGGGGATTATTATGAGAGGTCGTTTGAGTGGTGTATTTGTGGCTTGTAGTCCAGCATGTGGGGCTATATGATGTCCTATCATAATCTAATCTTTAAAACATGGAAACATTTTTGAAGAAAAATAAAAAAGAATCCTGATATTGTCACATTTTCAATAAACATCAACAACAATATACTTTAAAGCCCTTTATTTTGACCAGGTTCTTGACTAGAAAGGTATTACATGATCAAGAATTTAAAGACCAAATGATGGAAAGAGAAAACATGGTTACACCGAGCTTTAAGTTAATCTTCTACATTGTGTGAGTCGTACAAAACTTGGTCTCCTCTCCACAAAAGGAGTAAAAATACCACGCTGATAGTTAAACAAATACAACCAGTTTGGGATCATAATGAACTTCAGTATGAGGTTGATTAAGAGTGATAATTTTTATTGTAGTTGTTGTAACATGTTGTAATATGTTTATAATGCTACACATAAGCTAGAATCCTCTGTTTGGAAGCAAAATACAGTTTTTATGCTGATGTGCCCTTTATTTTGAAGATATATATATATATATAGGAACTGTATGGGAAAATGTTGATTATTCTATGGTTCTTTATCTTATGTCATGTCAAGGTGGATCGTGTTCAGTGAAATCATCATAACTTACATTATTCAGCATGACAAGCTCAGCTGGAGTCCTTAAGAGATGATTGAATAGGAAGCCATGATTGGAAAAAGAAAACGGACGTGATAATATGCACAAACAGTACGATATTGTGGTCACAAAGGCACTGAAACTGTACACATGAACACACAGATAAACAAGCACACACACACATACTCACACATTCACACACAGAGGCAGTCTTTAGAGATCTGGTGTCATATTTTTGTCTTGACTTTAGAGTGCATCAACACCATGCTGAGTGCTGAACTCCTGGAAATCCTCTGGGATGGTGTCTGTGGAAGTGAGAAGTCAGGTATCATAAGACAAGCTCAAATCTAAAAGCCAAGCGAGCCAAAACTAATTCACAGCAAATAAAATCTAAGTAGTATTGCTGTCCCACTTTTCAGAAACATGTTATGAGAAGATATGTAATAAAAACAAACAATGGAAAAAGAAAAGTGTTACCTTGCATGCCATTACAGCAATTCAAAATGGAAAAAATAATAATAAATGTGAGATTTTGATTAAGCGTTCCTTCCTTACCATTGCAGCGGTATTTCAAATTGGACCAGATGATATTTTCTTGAGAGAAACAGAACACACCGAGTCGTCCTCCCCTCATTGTTGTGTCAATAGTTACACCCGAGTCTGCCACCAGCTCAGTACCTTCATAAAACCGCGCCCTAAACAAAGCACAAGAAAAGAAGTACGCCTGTTCCCTTTCTTGCAAAGAGTAAGATTAGAAGATTGATAGCACTCCTAGTTTTGGGAGTGGTATTCATGTTCTCATCTCTCCTTCAGCAAGAAGACAAACAAATGTATTTCCTAAAATGTTGAACCATTCCTTTTTACAATGGAGAAACAAATCAATATGTAGATGAATTTTTAAATGTCATTTCGTCGTACCTGATGTATCCAACTTGTGGACGGTGCTGCAGGTACCAACGGTAGGACACCTTGTCCTTCCAGCCTACATTTCTCGGGTCCTTCCACAGCAGACGCACCTGGTCGTTGGTGTCTCCCGTGTGCCACAGTGAGTTTCTCAAGTGCTCCCCGGGGCCCGATCTAGACTTCACAGCCTGATGAACAGTGACAGATAACAGAGAAAAGTGAAGGACGGGGGGAGGCAGAAATGTGAAAAATATGTCCAGGGATAAAAAAACAAGATGAATCTGCTGCTGGGGAATGGAGACATCACTTGTGTTTTCACCTTGAGCTGGATGCCGGGCTCGGCCACAGCTCTGAAGGGTGTTGCCTGCCAGTAGGTCTGCTCAGTCTGCTTCCACATCACCACGTAGAAGGAGGACGAATCTTGGTAGCCAAAGATGAAGCCAGCGTAGTCATCGTCAGTCACTGTATTCACGTGAAATGTGCCCTCAAAGTCCACTCCACTGAAAGCTGTGTAACCTGACAACCAAAAGTGTAATCAATAAATTATTTATGTTCAGATTGAGTAATAGTGACTAATATGTAACTCAGTGGAAACATTTCTTACCAACAGCAAGTCCTGGGTCACTGTTCATAGTCTGAACAATTTCCATTCCCTGTGCAAGAAAGAGAGCATGAGGAACTTTGCACTTTGATGCCCTCATTAGCTGATGAAGTGCAACTTAAATGCTTAGGTCTGTTGCAATTTGTTTTGCATTCACTGTACATTTAGATTTGAACAATAGATAAACTAATTTGCAAACAGTTGCTTATTTGCACATCCAACAGAGCAACGTTAACATTCAGTGGACTCTCTTTTAGATTTGTGTTTTTTGGTGTCCTGAAGGAAATATCAGTCAGAAGATTGAAGAAAATCAGAGATTGTCAGAATCAGAAGATTATATTTAAATATACTAAAATGCTGTTTATATATTCATTTCATATGTATTTTACAAAGTCCGTTCCCACGCGTACCGTAATGGTAATTTCATTGCTATTTTGTTTGTGCTGCTTCCCGTGCTTTTATCCAGTGAACCACTCTGCACTTTGAGCAAATAGGGAACAATGTTGTTGATTGTCAAATACTTTAGCCAATAAAATTCCCATGTTGCCCTGTTGGGCGTATTCTTTGACAGACCAGAGCCTTGCAGTGACAGCCTTCCAGCTGGCCCAGCCACCTCCACCTACGTTAGTATACGGTGGCCGAGAAGCAAAACTAGCATCACCTAACCGTAGCAGTAACGTTAGCTAGTTAAAGATCCTTTCAAGTTTTAGATGTAAAGTTAATAAAAGAAAGGAAGATTTACTTTTTCTTCAAATGACGAGCAGCTTTTGGTAAGTTTATTAGATTTGCCTGTATTTTAGTAAAATGATTTTACTAGAGTTAGCCTACTGTTTGCTTTAGATTGTTGCTGGAGGTGTTAAAGGTGAACGTGGCCGCGGTGCCTTGTTGTGTGCGTGGTGACGTGTTCGTTAAGGCCATGCAGTAGCTTGGCTGGAATTAGTGGGAAAACCTGTTAATCGCCAATTGTGTTATTTGTGTTTTTAATTGCTTTGTGGTCGTCGTAGTAGTAGATGTGACCGGTTGTTGGGGTTTGTTTTTGGTAATAACAGTAATTTTGACAATGTGATGCAGCATTCTGCACTGAATGTGTATCAGTCACCGTGTAGGCCTAGCTAGTCACGTCTCTACTGTAATGTATTGAAACTTTCTAGGTGATGAGCCTTGTGTTAAATCACATTATTCCACCCTGACCGTTATTTAACGGGGTTTTAATTATTGTAGGATAGTAGTTAGGCTACTGAAGGCCCAACACGGCCCGCCACTCGTTTTAAGAGCTTTCTTTGCTAAAAACAAATGCTATGAGAGCGGTGGGAATGAACCAGAACAGTACCGTAAAGCTGAACAATAAGCTGAAAAATAAAGACCAACGGAAGAGCATATTCATGTGACGCCCCTAACATGTTGTCATTTGATCCGTTATTATACAATTATTGATTATGACTGCTTAAACTTGTATCCACTGCTAGCCTACATGAGGAGGAAAGTTTCAGCACTCAGTAATTTCACCTGGTTCAAAACAACCCAGTTGGGGTCGATCTGGGCGTCGCCCTCAGGGTCCAGCACCACCGTTTGATAAGCCCTGAAGTCAGTCAAGGTAACCTCAGCATTCTCAGGACAGTTGTCGATCCTGTCAATCACTTTGTCCTGGTCAAAGTCAGACTCGCACAAGTCTCCAACTCCATCATCTGAGGGACAACAGAGCCGATTAAATTAAGAATGAAAGCAAATTATTGTTTCATGATCAAGGTATAGGCTACAGCTACAGACACTTGTTAACAGTTTGTGATTACACACTAACAAAGATTGTGTTGCGTCATCAGCTCCTTTCAATCCTTTTAAAACCACTGTGTTTCCTGCCTTGCCACAATAATTAGAGTTTTAGAATGGTTTAACAAAAAGGACTGCAGAGCTGCAAGGCCTCAATACAAAACATCACTTGTATTAGTTTAAAAAATGTTTTTTAATAAAGTCCTTTTTTTAAGTGGCACATTATTCACATTTTTGCAAAAGAACAGGGTTGTATGTTGCATTTTTTGAAGTTCACCTAGTCGGCACCCTGCTGTGCGGGTGTGCTTTCAGAAATAGTACTGCTGTTTTATTATTTTATGTGCTTAAAAGTGATATGCTGTGTAGTTATTCTAGCACAAGGGTTGCTTAAAGTCTGAGACTGTGGGCCACCCCTTAAACAAAGCTTGGAAAAACACACATTTAGGCTATCCTATGTGATCTTCTTTTGATAACTAATGTAGGCCTAATCATTTTTTCACTTTCATTCACTGAGCCTTTACTGAAACAGTTTGCAGCCGCCATGGGGAGGCCCGTCTTCCACTTAGAAAATTGTGGTTCTGAATCAGTTTGATGCGTTTTTTTTCTTATGATACACTATTAAGATTGTGAATGTGCTACAGCTACAGCTACAACATCAAAAAGGTCCCAGACTTGGTAGTTCTAAAAGCTTCATTCTGTGCTACTGATGCTCATTTTTGCAAAGGCCGGAATGTCTCGTTGGCATCTTTTATTACGTAATGTTTAAACTTCAAAGAAGGGGAACAAACTTTTGGGTTTTTGTGTATTCCAATGTGTTTGCTCCACTTTACATCACTTAAATCCCTGACTGCCAACAAAAACTGCTATGCCCCTCTTGATTTGAATTGACACTCCACTCCCATTGACTCCAGAGCTCTTCTTTTTAGTGTGGTCACAAGTCCCAAATGGGTGCGGGCTTTTACCCAACACAATTTCCACTTAATGTGCTCAGGTTTATTTTTGTTTGATCTGCGTGGGTGTGCAGACTGGGGCCCGTAATTACATGTAAAGGTAAGTCAGGACCAGTTTAGGGCGAATATGGATGTGGAGATAAAATTACAGTATGAACTTCAAATCTCTGATCACCAGGTTGGTTTTCAGCCAAATATATCAATAATTTTATCTGAACATTTCTGCAAACTGCTATTGCTATGCTTTTAAGACTAGCACTCACTATTGTCGTCAATCTGTTCCGGGTTTGGTACCAGCCGACAGTTGTCTGGTCCCGGGGGTATGGTGTCGGGGATCCCATCGTTGTCGTCGTCATCGTCACATTCGTCACCTTGCCCGTCTTTGTCAGTGTCCAGCTGGGAGCTATTTATCACGAACGGGCAGTTATCCTTGGTATCCTGGTGACCGTCGCCATCACTGCAGAGGAAGGGACACAATCACATGAATAAAAGCTGTAATACTAGCAGCAGTAGAACAAAACCTTTTCTGATATCTGCAAGAGCCCAACATAGAGACTTCGACAATATTATTACCTGTCTTGATTTGTGTCACAGGAGTCTCCAACCAGGTCATTGTCAATATCAGACTGAAACAAGAACAGAGAGTTCACCAAAAGAACAGAAGCACTCAGATCTTCTACTTAAGTGTACCATTACAACAATGTACTAATACTCCATTACAAGTACAAGGTCTTGCATTTTTCCTGCATTTAAAGTAGTGTGTGCGTGTGCGTGTGTGTGCGTGTGCGTGTGTGTGCGTGTGTGTGCGTGTGTGTGTGTGTGTGTGTGCGTGTGTGTGTGTGTGTGTGTGTGTGTGTGTGTGTGTGTGTGTGTGTGTGTGTGTGTGTGTGTGTGTGTGTGTGTGTGTGTGTGTGTGTGTGTGTGTGTGTGTGTGTGTGTGTGTGTGTGTGTGTGTAATTTGTCATTTAAGTAAAAACAAAACAAATTAGATGTTCTTCCACAGTGAAATAGCCCCTGTGACTCATAGATAAGTATTCATGTCATTACTTGACTGTTAATACTGAACCACTGGTTTCAGATTTAACAATGGGTTGTATTTTTCTAAGCTTTTATCTTCATGTAATATCTTAATGTCGAAAGTAACTTAGTAGCGCTCAGATAAATGTGGTGGAGTAAAAAGTACAACATTCTACTCTGAAATGTAGGGGAATAGAAGTATAAGTTAGCATTAAATGGTAAAGTACAAGTACCCTAAAGTTGTACAGTATTGGAGTAAATGTACACAGTTACTTTCCACCACAGCCATCCCTCCATCCCTCCATCCATCCATCCATCTGGCTCTGACTGACCTGGTTTGGGTTGGGGATGTCGGGGCAGCTGTCGCAGGCGTCTCCCACTCCGTCTCCATCCCGGTCCAGCTGGTCTCTGTTTTGGACAAGCTGGCAGTTGTCCAGAAAGTTCTTCAGACCTGCTCACCATTCAAGAAGAGGAGACGGTTAGTGTTATTTAGCAGTCAGTCTGACTCCTTCCCAGCAGTGAATATAGATAATTGTCATGGATGATTTATTCAGAGGCGGCAGGTACAGCTAGAGAATATTAACTGTTGTAGAATAAATACTGTTTTCATCATTCACTTATTCTGGTCTTTGGCTCTTACAAAAGATATCAGTAAATTCTTACGACTACAAAGTCTTTTTTCAAATTAGAGCTACAACAATTAGTCGATCGACACAATATTATCCTACAACAAAACAAGCAATTTGAAGAATAACCTTGGGCTCTTGAAAGTCTTTCAATAGGTTTCTGTTATTTTATCGACCAGTTGATTTACGGAGAAAATAATCAGCTGATTGTTCATAATAAAAATAATTGTTAGCTGCAGCCCTATTACAAAAAAATCCATGTTAATGCCCAGGGAAATCACAATTCTATTGTTGCCACAAAAATGCAATGGTGATTACACAGATACAATCATGGGATGTTTACTTAATCGATCTGATTTATTTTAATTGAGTTTTGCTCTCCAAATTCAAAGCAAGATACTTTCTGTCATTTTCTTGACACACACTCCTACACTGAGTGAAGGCGATCAGGGAATTTTCATTTGATTAATGAATGCGTAGAAAAATTGAGAAATTACATGTATTCTACAATTTGAAAACTGAATAATCAATTAGCATGTTATTTGGCATTTCACCACTAGGTTGCACTGTTGCATTTCCCATGCCCGTGAACACTCGTTAGTGTTCAGATTCTATTTTTCATGCATCGCGAGGAGGCAGCAGCAACCCCACAAATGCATAAAGGTCAAGCAGAGGCGATAGTGGAAAATCTATTTTCTCTCCTGTGGCGTTTTTTGAGGTGTAATCATGCTGGTGAAGGATCAAAGCTTGTGTTCGCTCAGGGGTCAGACTGCTTTTGGCCTTGACTTATTTCTTCTTTTTTTTGCAGTGCTATTTCTTACGCCTCAGCTTGCTTATGAAAGCATCCATACTACTACACAGTGATATATTTCTATAACAGGATTTAGAGAGATGTGTGTACTGTGAAATCGTTCTGTAATTTAATGTAAAAGAAGGATGGAAATGGAAAGAAGAGAACAGAGTAATACATCCTAGCTGTGAGGGCCTTCAGTGCTGGTTATATAAGCATGAGCGTCAGTGTTGGTGATGACATTTGTCTCCATACCGTCTCCATCCATGTCGTCATCACAAGCGTCCCCTTTGCCGTCGCTGTCGGTGTCCCTCTGGTCAGGGTTCTCCACAGTGCGACAGTTATCACAGGCGTCACCGTGGCTGTCCTTATCACTGTTCCTCTGGTCCACGTTGGCCTTCAACCAGCAGTTGTCCTGAGACAGACAGACAGAGAACAAAAAGGTCTCCTTCACTGCAGCTGTGTTTCTGCGAGTGTATTTGTTTTCAATGAACAAGCGTGTGTGTGTTGTGTTTTGTGTGCGGTAAAAGATACACAGTAAGGTGTTAATTAGTGAACTTTAGATGTGCCGGTAGCCAGATTTTGTTACCTTTAGACTGAGCCAGTCTAGCTTTTTTCTTATGTTTCCAGTTTTTATGCTAAGCTAAGTTAACCTGCTGTTGGCTGTAGCATTATATATGAAGGACAGCTATTTGAGTAGTAGCGATCTTATTATATAACTTCCAGCAAGAAAGCAAATTTCCCAAAATGTCGAACTATTAATTTAAGCCAAGCAAAATTGCCCACAATTCTGATTCCAGTTTCTTCTAAATTATAATAATATGCTGCTTTTTTCTTCTTAAATGGTTGTATATTATTTTAATTTTTAGACTGGTGGTTGGACAAAACAAGCATTTTAAAGACATCAACTGGGGTTTAAGGAGCTGTGATGTGGATGTTTTACTATTTTTTCATACTACTTTTTTTAGACTTAATGGTTAATCGATTCATCTAGAAATGACAGCTATATAGGGAAACTGATTAATCAATAATGAAAAATCACCAGTTGCTGCCGTTGTGTGCTCGCATGCACTTCATAAAACATTTCCACCAACCTGTTCGTTTAGTATACCGTCACCATCTGCATCGTCATCGCAGGCGTCTCCCTGACCATCCCTGTCGGCATCCTCTTGACCGGAGTTAGGGACGAAGATGCAGTTATCCTGTGAAGAGATGTTACAGTAAAGGAGTTTAAAAAAGGCCCGCCTATCACTGCAAAGTTTTTTTTATATCTTGACAATTTAATTTGCACTTGAGTTACCTTTTTACAGCTCAAATCTTTGCATTTGAGTTTGTCATCTGGGTATCCGTCAATGTCGGTATCCTTCCCACACAAGTATCCGTTACCAGCCCAGCCAATTCCACACTGACAAGGCAAAGGAAACTCAGACAGCATATATATATATATATATGGAGTTGTGCTTTTGTGTGTGTGTGTGTGTGTGTGTGTGTGTGTGTGTTTTTATGTGTGTGGAAAAAGTCTGAAATCCTACCTGACAATGAATTGACCCGTCCCTCTCTGCTATACACTGGGCGTTGATATCGCAGGGGTTGGTCAAGCTATTGCCGCAGCTGATCTCTGGCTTGCAGCCTTTGACCGGATCTCCTGTGAAACCCGACTTACAGCTTCCGCAGTGGAAAGAGCCCTGTGCAGGAATAAGGACATCTGGTTTTGTTGGACAGCCACACAAATGAAATAATTGTCCTACATGAGCCATGTGTGTAGTGTTCAGATAATATTCTACAGTGGTCTTACCACAGAGTTATGACATATTGAGTTTGCCGTGCAGCCTCCATTGTTGGGTCCTTTGCATTCGTCAATGTCGTCACAGACCTGAATTGATTAATGGAAAATGTGAAGTGATCCAAAGTTTTGTTTTTACAACAACTGACCTTTTTATTATTACTTTAATATTAATTATTACTGTAGGGGTACACAATGGAAAGCAGTGGAAACTACTTAAGTATATTCACTTTAAATAGTGTTCTTTTGTACAATTTTGTAGTACTTTTACTTTACTTTACATACTGTAAGTCTCATCTACTCTTATACATTTACATAATAAGCTTTTTTAGGTTGTTCTATGATATCAGTTTTGATCATCAGATGAAACACACAATAGATCCCCAAACTACAATTCTTGTCCTCAGCATTTTTATAATTTTACAAACACATACAAGTATTCTATAGCGACGGCTATACATTTGTCTTCACATAGGTGACCAGTTACAATTAAATCGATCCCATACAGTATTTACTAAATTATTACACCTTGATTTGAGTGATCTAAAGTGTTACCCTGTATTAACTTGTAGCACAAGTACATGGGAATTCCTTTTTATAATGAAGCTTTATCTTATTTGATCTATACTATAATTTACACTTGTCTCTTTTTTGTTATAGTCTTATTTTGTCTTTATGTCCTCCATATTTTAGCCATTCTTTTACCTGTTTGTTGGTCTGTGCGAACAAAATGCCCACACCCTCCACTGCTAGGCCGGTGTAGCCCAGTGGACAGGCGTCACAGCGGAAACCCGGGGCAGTGTTTACACACTCCACTCCAGGGAAACAGGGGTTAAACTGGCACTGCAGGAAGGAAAGAAGACATGAGCTTTGTTGAAACTAAAAAAATAGTGGTTCTCACAGGGTTTCTCCCCACAATATTTTAGGTTGGATGACACTTTAACTAATGCAAAAAAGAGAATGCTGATGGGGCCAGTCCATAAAAAAGGGGTCAGAACAAACATGATAACACACACACTCACACACACACACACACCCTTCTACTCCCATGTTCCATGCTAATTATCTTCTTTTTGGCATCAAATTGGGGGAATGCTCAGTAGATGTTGGACGCCCATTGCCACCTACCTGTTAGTTTACACTGGAGGTAAGGGTGGATTTAACAAGATGTTGGTTACCTCCACTAGGGAGGTCATGTTTTCGGTTTGGTTTTCTTTGTTTGTCAGCATGAGGGAAAAGTAATGGCCTGATTTAGAATGGGCCAAGGAAGAACCTGTTCAATTTTGGAGCGGATACATGAGATATTTTTCACTTTTGTTGAAGCGCCCATATTATGCTCATTTCAGGGTCTTAATTGTATTTTGAGGTTGTACTAGAATAGGTTTAAATGGTTTAATTTACAAAAAACAATTTTTTTTTGTCTTTTGTGTGTTTAGGTTTCCGTTTTAGCTACAGAGTGAGATCTAATTTCTTTACTCTCTTTGTTGGGAATCGCACATGCCCAGTAGTTAGGTAATGATGACATCAGCTAGCTACTGCTTTTCCAACTTTGGTCAGTACAAGGCAGGATTAGCTGGGAGACTTCTTCTAAACGAGGACGCCCTTGTGGAATACATGCAGAACAGGGGTATGTAAGTAGTTCTTTTGTAGATTATGGTGAACTAGGGTGTGTTGTAACAGTGTTTTGCCATTTAGAACGAGCTAGCATGCTAGCGTTAGAATGCTACGGTTAGCCACCTCGTCTCGGCTAGTTACGTAGAAAGCCGTGCAGATTTTGAACCGCTCACCCGTAGACGGAAGATAGAGGACATTCAGAAACCGTATCTCACTCAAAACAGCATGGATCGTTTTTTTTTCCGAGCTGGTATGTATGTGGAAGCACCAGAGACACAAAATAACACCCCAAATCCCAGAAAAAAGTGATGTTTTCATAATATGGTCACTTTAAAGGCATGGCCTTAGCGGAGGTTTGCGCTCTCGGAGTGCCTTTCTAGTTCCCAATGTTTAACATCTGGATCCACAACCAGAATAGGAATCAGCAGCTATGTTTGTTTGTTTGATTTTCTTTGTCTGTATAATCCAAAATTACTTATCTTAAACTATAATCTTAACTATAAATCCCGAGTATAGCCTGAAAAAACAAGAATTTAAGGTTAATAGAAGTAAAGAGAGACACACACACACACTAAGCCATACCTCATTCACATCATCACAGTTGTAACCATCCCCGGTGTAACCATCAGGACAAGGTCCACACTCAACACCTTCTGCTGTCTCTATACACATATCTTCACGGAAACAGACACCTGGGGCACACTTTTGTTTCTCCACCTCAGAACCACCTAGACCTTTAAACAGCAGAGGAACATCACGGTTGATTTATCATCTGCAATTTTATTTTGTGTGTTGAAGAATCCAAATTTACTGGTGAGGGACTGTTATTGGACATGATCTTACCGCAGGCCTGACACTCTGAGATGGTGTTTCTTAGAAAGGAGGTCTCTTTGACCTGAAAAAGGGTCAAACATAAATACCAAGTTTATATGCAGTCAGGCAAGCAGTCAGCGGTTAGGAAGCAGGGATTAAGTTGTCTCAAAGGAGCTGTTGGTAGTCACCTGCTGAATGAGGACGTCTTTCAGCTCATTTATCACCTTGGTTAACTCCAGCATTTGATTGGACAGCTGCTTCGTGTTGACCCCTAAGAGAAAGGGACTGTTATTTGGCTGAGATGGAGCAGAGGCTGGGGATTCTATGAATCTGCTCTCAAGGCACTTTGACAAAGATGTTTTCCTAACACTGGGATTGTTTTCCTGACAAACGTTTGCCTGTTTCTGTGGAGGTTTGCTTTCACACAAAGAAACTTACCTAGAGTTTGGACAGAGTCTCTTTGTTGGAGATGGCAGTCTTGTAAGGAAGCAACATTCTCAAATGTGTCCCCAACCACCAGCTTGAGCTCGTCTAAACTCTCCTGTTTGAATAAAACAAGTCAAAGTGAAAAACTAAGCCATTTGGAAACCATTATTGGAACACATATTCATTATTGTATGGAAATGATGGGTCACCTGCTCTCTGGCTTGCATGGTCTTTAGCTCCACCAGACCATAGCCTGCTGGCAAACCCTGGAAGGCAGCAGGGAGATCCCGGACCGTCTCCACCAGCCTGCAGTCCAGATGCAGCTCAACTCCGCCCGGCCCCTGCTGTTGCATCCCCTTCAGGTGGAACAACAGTCTGTGTTGTTGGCCGTCTGCCAGCACCAGGTTGTTGAAGGTTACTGAGCTCGTCCTCTTGTCACTCCGCAGGTAGCGTAACACAGCTTTGAGAGGACAGAGCAGGGGGAGAGGAAGTGATGGTAGTAGGGAAGAGATTATAGCGAGAAATAGAGGAGTAAGGATTTCTTGCAATAAAGGGTTCAAATCACAATAAGAGTCTTACTAGCTGCTCTATTGGGCTGTTGATTTTAAGCAGGTATAATGTGAACAAGTAGGGCTGTGGCTCATGGGAATTCCCATCATTAATATGAAAAGTATTGATTATTGCAGAGCCTCTTAAATTTACTCTTACCTCTATTGAGCTTCCCCATCACAGTGAATTCAAAGTATTTGCTGTTGTCCCTGGGGTTGTACAGGGTAAACACAGTGGTTACGGTCTTCGGCTGCAACTTGAAGGAGGTTAAGATGAAAGCCTCATTCACCCCTTGCTCAGCCAGACCTCCCTGCAGCAGGTCTGGCAGGCAATCAGGCGAGGTGAGCAGATCATAGACTGTTGACAGGGATGGGGAGAGGGAGAAGCGGTAATGCACATGAGTAATGCATGATGAGAAATGAATATTTACAACCTGCAGCCGCTCCGATCCTTAAATAATCATACTGAGTCGACCAGCAGAAGATGAAGATGATGTTGACCCAGTGTTTGTTGCTTTTGCAAGACGTCAGTCAGACAGCACAAACTTGGTAGGCGGAGTTGGCTCAGAGAAATCAGAAGATGTGTATTTTTTTAATCAAATCCGAGCTATGTACTGTGACGGTTAGGTGTATGGTGTTATTATTTTCTTGTTAGATCCAAAGTGAAAGCTGCTCGGCTGATAAAAATATGTGCGCACTCATTTTCAGCAACAAGTCATTCATTGTTTTCACAGAGGGATGGCATACTGAAGACATATCTACTGACAAGCTGCTTAGTGGGGGTGAAAAGCCAGAGGGACTCATGGTTAGAGTCCTTCTTTAATAAAGTGACTTGGGAGCTGGGCAGGCCAGGAGAGGATGTGCAGTGAATTTCTAGTCCGCCATCTGCACGCATCATGAATGCACAAGCACCCTTAAAGCACTCTAAAAGGCCCACAGTCATGAGAAAGCAAAATTGCTCCCAAATGTTCCCCGAGAAATCGCCGTTGTCAGCCAAGATTGCAAAGCCTAACCTAGATGAAGTCTGTACTTTTTTTCTTTTAAGTCTCTCCTCGTGTTACGTCTGTCACATGCCATTTTTCAGCAAAAACACTGGGGCTTTAAAAAAGATTGCAGTCAAATGTAGCCAAGTCACTGAAAATGTCTGCTTACAGTGTCAATATCTATTTAACCGAAAGAGACATGAGCCTTTTGTAATTTAGATTGCTAAGATCACCTGTTGAGTAATCCACAAACGGATCTCTCTTTGCCTCAGTGTAACTCATTGGTCCAAAATTGACCAAAACCGCAAGAGAACTAATTAATCTCAATGCATGTTTTTAAAGTTACTGGGACACTACAAAGACAACTACACACGCAAAGACGCACACACAAAGCAAGAAGTCCCGTTGTCCATAAATCTTCTGGACAGAGGGCTTTGTGGGGGTCAGGCTCGTTTTACTCCAGAGATCCTGAGAAAGTACCTCAGTTCATCCCCTCGTTAACCTCTGATTTCAGGCTTCATAAAATGTGTTCAGCTGAAAGCCATAAAGTAATCTGGTGTCTTGTCCTCTCCTTGACACCAGCATATAAGCACAAAATCACAGATACATAGTGCTATAAATCGGTCAACATTCTTCGTTTTTACCTCTTAACAAATACTTCACATTTGAGGGCTTGCATGTTGGCATTTGTGATTTATTGTAGTTTCATGTTTAGAGTAGCATAATCAACCATTTGTAATAATAAAGGAATTGCATCATTAACATCAGCATGTAATTAACATAAACAGTGAAGTTACATTTTCACATTAGCCATGAGAGACTTGCAAACTAGGAACAAAGATCCTTTATAGTTCACGATGTAAGATAGTTTAATAATATTATGGTCTCAGTTCCATTTAATTATGCTTGAGACAAAAACTTCTAAAGCCCCGATAACTGAATTGTTGTTGCCACCTGAGAGCAGCGGAGACAAGTTGTGACGCAGCATTAACATATCATCACCTTTTAAGTTGATACAGTGAACTTGTAAGCATACTGTTGTTAATTCACACATTGAGCAGTTACAGGGGCAAATGTCTCCTTTATTTGGAGTCAAATTCCTGTCCACCTGATGAAAGTTAGTGTAATATTCAATCTCTTTTAGTTCTGTTTTTGGTCTCTACCAACTCCTGAGGGAAATATCTGTTGCTTTAGGTGTTAAATTCTCCAATATGTCTACCAGCTAGTTCCCAACAGTGTCTGTGTGTTGTTTGATGCTGAGCAAGTATAGTGTACAGTGAGTTTTTAGAGCTTTTTTACTTAAAAAAAAAAAACAGGGTAACTCTAATCATTAAAATACTAATCAGTTTCTTAGCATCCATGTTGTTTCCACATTACGACTTGAAGATCATGGGACACACCAAAGTTGGTAGAGCGACTTTCCAATTTGGGAAATGGGACCATCCAAGTAGCACATGAATGCACCATTGGCCTTGGCGAAGGTCTGCACTCTCCTTGTGCCATTCAAGTTATTATAGATATAGATTATAGAAGCTTTGAAGGTGTGCTTTGTCTCTGGGCAAGGAGTCTGTGTGCCCAGAGTAGAAAGTGAGTTTCGAATTCCAGTAATCTGAGCTCCCGGTAAAGTCATCCTTGAGACATTTGTATAGATCAATAACCCTTAACAGAGATTAAATGGCTGCTTTGTGCTACTAAAATCTTACTTACAGCAGCTTTACGTTGGTCTCTCTCCTTTCGAACAATTCTAGTCATGCAGACAGTAGGTAATTTGGCGAGAGAAATGATAGATGATGAACTCCATTAAACTGGACTTGTTTTATACATAACATCAGGCAGCTATTGCCCAAAGAGTGTAGGGATTAATGGGTGCATAAAAGGTATACCATCTATGACTGGAGTGATTTGTAAGAAATGAAAAACTATCAACAACAATATTTCTACATGTCATCTGCAGCGCCGGTTTGTGTGTGACCTTAACACATTTGTGTGTGACTGTGAGAGAGAGAGAGAGAGGGAGAGGAGAGTTGGTGCGTATGTGTGACTTGAAGTTTAATATTGCGCCCAGATCATCTCTGATTATTCCCATGTGTGTGACCAGCTGGGACTTTGTTTGAATTAACACAAGCCAGAAATGTGAATATCCGGAAGCCAATTTAATCAAGCTGATTTGACTGGACAGCTACTAAAAACATTGTAACTTTGCTCCAACTGAAAGACACCACTTTTATTCTTTATCTGCTCCTGCCATTAACACAAATATATTTGACTGCCTCATCTCTTCTTGAACTGACCGGGATATTTAGCAATTTGTTCGTACCTCAGTGAATATCGTACACCATGTCTAATTGGGTCTGCATAACATATACTCTTTCACAGTGTCTGCTCTATCCATTATGCATTGAACTCATACATAGTGTGTTAAAATACCTAGTAGTGGAGCGATTAAATCTTTTCCAACAGATAATATACATAAAATGGAGGATTATTACATCACAGCCAGGATGTCAGAAAAAGGCAGCATTCAAATAAAATCAAACACATCTTTCTTGTGCTAAAATGTAAACAGATAATTGAAGACGAATATCTTCATTTTTTAAATTGTTGTCATCTCCAGCAGCAACCATAGCTGTTGCAATACGCTCAATCAGGGAACCATTTGGTTAAAATTGTATTGAAATTTAAATATTTGATATTAAAACACTTCAAAAACCACTCACCTAAAGCCTGGGCCTTCACGCGTAAGCTCAAATTTAATAGCAGCTGCAAGGCCAGAATCAGAGCTGCCCACACACCCATTTCGTCCTTCCAGCTGGTCCCAGATCGGCAGTTTCTCTGTAGTGACTTATCAGTATGATACACAGTGGCAGTTTCCCATATGGCTGCGCCTGCTGTGAGTGGTGCGTTTGTGTCCCTGCCTCCTTTTTGAATCAGAAGTTAGACAAGACTGTCATGGTAAGCCTAATGAAACTGCTGACTGTTTGTGTGTGTCTGAATTGGTGTGTGTGAATGTGAAGATTGCAGGAGTCTTACTGAGGGAGGAGCATCAGGGCCACAACTTGCTTTATAACCTTCCTCAGACGGCCTCATACAGAGAAGGAGTGACCTGGAGAAACTCTTTGCATTGGCTGCTACTGGCTGTTACCAATTCCCACAGGCTCTTATACAAATGAGCTGTACATGAGTAGCTAATAATCCAGTCTGGGAACTTGTGTTTAACCACTGAAATAATGTTTCAACTCAAACTGAGGCCAGAATATTTTTAGACTCTTTTCATGCTTAGTTCATGCTCAGGGATCTTTAGTGGGCATAGTCAGGAAGTGAGCATTCTGGAGCCCGTGCCTTAACAAGCCGTGTCAACCGGCCAGCAGAGGTTCAGTCAGTCTGCTGGCTCACACGGGCTCCAGGTCGTCAGCAAGTCTGGCACCATGCGAGTTGCCATATTTGGCAGAGATGAAAAGGCTCAGGTCTTAATGATGTTTGTTTTCCGTTCCTCTTTCCAGTGTTACATCTTTATTTTAAGCCAACAGAGGTATGTTCCATTATTGAGCAACTGTCATGAAGCATGCAAAATTTGTATTGATGTTTAACCAATTTAAAGTGGAACTATGCAGTTTTTTTAGCTTAATTTACCTTAACTAAACAGTTTGGAGTCATTGGAGTGGTTCTACTTTTTTCGGGTTGTATAGTGGTCATCTTGCTAACCCCTAGCACCTATGAGCAGAAAAACCACCCCTACAACTTTGGGCCGGCAAGTCGCCCAAGTGTCAGGTAGTAGTGTGTGATATCAGGTCTCGCAATGTAACAAATGACCTCATGGCACTGCACACATACAACCATTCAGGAACCAGCTAACAAGGTAGCAATGAAGTTTTCCATACTATCGTCATTGCTGAGCCGGCATAAAAGAAGCCAGAAGCATTGTCGGAGGAACAGTAAGAGAAAACGGCACACTGACCGAGCGAGTAGTCAGACACCAGTAAACATAGGAGCTGCCAAATATCTATTCCAAAGCTGTAGGGGGAGCTCCATAGAGAAGTATGTGAAAAAACAGCTAAGAAATGGCCCAAACTGCATTTCAGTGGCTGCAAGATGATGTTACCACTTGAAAGAATAAACAAAGGTATCTGTGGCAACAAACAGCAGTAAACGAGTCATAGTTTCCATATGTCTACCACAGGTGTTCCTTGTGGTTAGTCTGTACACCGCTGCTCCAGTATTTTGTTGTGTACCGATTTGGACGCCATCCAGTCAGCAGCGGAACACCCAGAGTTTTATCCGCCATCTGACTGGTTTCCAGAATGAGCCTTTACAGGCGTTTGAGTTCTGGACCTCTACTGTAAGACTTGTCTGCTGCTGCATTCAGGAGCTCAATAGACCACATCAGTCTGCTCGAGGGCCTCATAGTGCGGATGATGAGGTCAGACAGTGAACGCTGCAGCTGGCTCGGAGATAAAACCAAACCGCAAATGTCTGACACCATCTCCGGACTATTTTTATTTGTGATACCAACATGACCGAATCCTGAGACTCTGACAGTATAACTTATAACTCATCTTCTCTTCACATCTTCTCTTCGTTCTGAAGATTATAGCATGTCTGTGCCCACAATGACAACATCATGTACTGTGTTACCAATGAGTAATACACAGCCAACCTGAAACAGTGGTTTCGCGCAGCATAGACAGACTGCATGGGCTGTTTGTGCTCTAAGCGCAGGTCTGACAATTAGCATTTTTCAAAACCTTTGAACCGAAAGAGAGAACAAGACAAACTGGTCAGAAACAAGAATGATTAAAGGTGGATAATCGGAAGCCTCTGGCACATTAATGGATAAACAAAGGACAATGTTTTGTGGTGATCCACAAAGAAAAAAAGCGAAAAAATGTGTATTTATTCTCAACAAATCTACCCACAGTGGAAAATCATCCTATTTAGCTTTTTCTGTTTGTCCTCTATCTTCCTCATGTTCAAGTTCCTTCATTTAAACAACTGCTTTAACTACTTATAAACACATTTGGTTTTAGTTATTCTTCTTCTGGTTCATTATTGTAGGTTCATTTTCTCAAGATCCTTGGATTTATTTGTTAATGGTATGCTGTTCAGAAATGTTTGCATGATTTACTTATGGAATATTTAGTAGTTTCACTCACTGTAACAAGTACTTTGCCTTTGGTACAGCAATGGTACACATATATTTAATTTGTCTCTTCAATGACTTTTTCTGGCATAATTGAAAAAGATTTACAGATGTTAAATGTGTGGGGGGAAAAAGGTTTTATGTCACAGTATCAAAGCAAATAGTTATATTCACCACATAAAGGTTGCTCTTCACAAAACGTTCTTTCATAAAACGACTTACATCAGTGTCCTCGTGTTTCAGGAATGGACATAGATTTTTACAACACAGCAAACCACAGCTGGAGGTGACCATAAGTCTACTTGCTCTGGCGCTGAGTGCGTAGGTACTAATTACACTGTGGGACGCAATGTCCTACAAGCTCTGCACTGTCTTACCTGATGAAGTTACATAACAGCAGCCAGTCAGCAAGTCAGAGCGTTCTGACCCAACACCTCATTAAATCTGCAGCATCTATCAAAACCTCCACCCAGTCTGGTAGAGGGGACTCAATCCAAACCCCAAATTACAGCATTAAATTGCCTGAATATTTTGTATTAGACATATTGTGGCACTGAAGTCAAGGCAGAGGCTTAATAAATGGACCCACATCCTGCAGCATATTCAGACTGCAAACTCTTGAGCCAAATTGGTATGTCATGGTGGATAAAGCTGTCGAGTTCCCTGGAATCGTCTAACGCAGCATAAAGTGCATGAATACAAATTATACATCAAATGTTATAGATCCAAAATTAAACAGAAAATTTACTCCGAGCTAATGCAGAACAGGAAATATTTCGAAATGAGGCAATACAATTGTGGATTTATTTAGTCTTTGGCCTTGAGGTATTCAATCTAAAGTGATGTCTGAGTTTGAGTTGAATGGGAATTTTGTGTCTGGTTTGTGTATTTAAAAAACAACAACTGACTTTTTCTTTTAGAAAACGTGTCAAACAAACACACATTTTCTTTCAATCCCATTTACTTGACCGAATTTCCCGCCGTCACATCTCTCTGTGAAATCACTCAGAATGATCTCAGTTGTGGACGCTGTAACATAAACCTAGACGCTCTTCTTGGAAAAACATGGCTTTTACGCTAGAAGATTGATGATAGGTGCACAAAGGTATTCTCAGAATAGCCTCAGTGCGATAATGGGGGGAACGAATCGTTCCTAAATCAACAATGTGGTTTTAGTGTCTCGCTACATTTGTCAGTATTATGCAAGGGTACGTAATGAAGGCCCCTGCAAAGCCGCCGGTTTATGTGGCTGTTGATGATTTTGCCATGTGTAAACTGTGAGTTCACTCTCAGACTATCCAGCTGCTCCTTCCGTCCCTCACACCACCTGGATGTGTTCACACTCACTCACTCCACCTCAATGCATGTCTCACCTACACCTACAGTAAGCGCCTCATATTGAAGTTGGAGACTGCTGCAAATCATCACTCCTCTGATACTTGACACCCAGTCAGCCACGCAGCTCTGTAAATCTCTTGCACTGTTTTTCACACCAACGCCCCCCATGCTACCTTTTCCTATTTTTCTGACCTTTCTGTCTTTTCTTTTTTTTCTTCTTTTTTTTTTGTTTGCCACGCCAGCAGCATGGGTCTAGGAATGGCAATGTCGGATCACAACTTGGATCCTGACTGAAATATCTCAACAACTGTTGGATAGATTGCCACAAAATGGTGTAGACATATTGGCCCGCATTTATCAACCGACTGTAGAAATTCAGCACAGATATAAGCACAGTAATCAACTAACGACAGGCTTCACGTGTGATTCATGAAACGTTTTTATCACACCAATCAGAGCGTACGACTGGTCGTACATTGATAAATGCAATGGCTTGAAACAATCGTAATTTAAATATCACTCCCAGATCTATTCTCGGTTTTGAGGCCTCTCTCCTACGATTTACAACATGGTCAGACATTATCTTGCTTAGAAGCGGCACATTTCAGAGGTGGCAATTGAAACTCTAACATTCTAAGGATCATTTGAAGTAACGCGTGCACTATTGGGCAGCCTAAAAACTGGAATTGAAGAATGCAGAATGGAAGGGGGACACTGATGTGGTCAACATTGTGCCTTTTGTAAATCAGACTCAGGCTGAAGTTTATGTAATTTATACATCCTATAAACTATAGTCCTAATATTAAAAAACAGGCTTATATTGCAATTAGGCTCCTCTTAGACCCACATGTAGGTGTACCAGCTGTTTTTTTTATTTTGCATGTGTTTTTTTCATGAGTCAGAGCCAGGTAACTGTAAGCGCGTGTCCTTTGCGTATGAATCGATGTACGCCTGTCCTACGCGTATTTTAGGTTGGACGCACGTTTTATAAATGATTGGCAATTTTCTTCCCCAGAGGGTGAATCCAAATTACTTTAGTGATACCCTGACTTTTCTTCTGACATGAAAATGAGTTTCTGTGTGACAAGATCTTGACAAGTTTTGAATAGATTTTCACAAAAATTGGCACAGATATTCATGTTTCCCTCAGGGGGAATTGTAATATCTTCGGTAATCGGCGTATTATTCAAATTCTTCCAATACTTTTTTTTATCACTAAATACCTGCCAAACTAATGAGATTTACACCAGCCCTGGCACAATACCTGGCAGGTGGCTGCTGAAGCCAGTCGGGAGAGCGACATCTTTTCCATCGAGAAAAGCATTGAGTGCCGTCCTGCTGTGTGACTTATCCTTCTTTCAATGCACTCCATGTTGTCTCACACACAGACACACACACACACACACACACACACACACACACACACACACACAGAAACCCACAGACACATAAATTATGCCCGTGGCCAGACCACTTTTGTCCACACAAACGCAGTTATTAGAATTCTTACAAAATAGATTTTCGTGTACTGAATGTTTTTTTCCTCAGACCAACCACAACAAGGATTCTGCATAGAAAGAACACATAGGCTATTAACAATTGCCTCAGAATGTGAGGACAAAACATTGAGCCACTTGTTTACACAGTACGAACAGCTCTGCATTGTGCTCCATTGAGACTTTTTCCAGGTGCTCTCATTAATCCTTCATACTTTTGGCATGTGAGACCAAACGTGTCTGGGCTAGAAATGTCCACCACACGGTGTGAAATGTCCCAAAGTGGGGGAGCACAGCATTTGTTCAGACACAGTCAAATTGCTGCAGTGTTCTCATGACTGAAGAGTATGAAAAAATACAAGAATCTCTTCTGAAAATGTTTTCGGCAGGGCATTCATTGTGCATACTGACTGTCGAATCACATCTGAACAGAAGCAGTGATCTTCTCCTACAAACATTAATTCTGTATTCATTGATGAAAACATAAAATATTGGAGATGAATGTATTTATTTATAGTGCATGAGTGCAACTCCTTTAGAAACAAAACGTTTTTACTTGTGTAGGAGTGTGCTGGTTTTGTACGCTGTGTGTTACGTGTCTAATTTCTGAGTGGGAGTATATAATTCTGTGCAGTGGAATTATAACCTACTATTCCTTATGATAAGTGGTTCATGAGGGGGAAGTGGGCCACATGTGGTAAAGTGGAGTTACTTGAGATGGAGGCTCAAATTAGTGACCTTGTTTGAATGTTAAAGCCCAGGCACTGTGCCAACTTAACATCCAAACTCTTTGAAACTGGATTCTTTATTTCCTGTCAGTTTAGGAGCAGGAAGATAATGCATTTCCCAGAGAGACAAACGTCCGATCGCTAAAGTGGAGTCCAGGAAATGAACAGATTTATTCCACATTTTGTCTCGGCCTCACTGTTTAAGTGTCCCTCAACAGTGAGGCCGGGTTTATTCGTAACAGCAAATGCTCAGACTCCTTCTGACCACATGTATCTGAAAGTCTGCTTTACACTCAGAAAAATCAAATGTGGCATTTAAGGCTGTTTGCTGTAGTAATATTCTCCTTATTGTCAGAGAGGAAATCACAGGGTTGAAAGACCTTAACACAGTCAGCTGCTATGAAGAGGTCACAAAGGTTCACAGCAACAGGGAATAGATCTGTGTAAGAACATGGTGATTTACAACAGCCCATGCAACCTTTTACTGCTTTGCCCCAAGCTGAGGATAAATGTATTGGGGGGTTGAAAAAGGGACACTCCACAGGCCAAAAATCATAGCTTGAAGGATAATTCTGGTTTTTTTTCATAGCTTTCCCTTTAATTTTTCTTTATCATGATAAAACTGTACTTATCAGAGCCAACACTGAGATCTGGGGATCCAACAACAAAGCTAACTGAAGAAGTAAGAAACAAATTGAAGAGTTTCAATAAATTGGGTATTGTTGGCCTGTGGCTAAACAATTGGGGGCGTCTGGACAGCTCAGTTGGTAGAGCGGGCGCCCATATGTAGAAGTTTCGTCATTGACGCAGCGGGCCCAGGTTTGACTCTGACATGTCTCCCTTTGCTGCTTTTCGTTCCCCCTTTGTTCTTCAGCTGTCCTGTCAATAAAGGCCTAAAAATGCCCAAAAAATCTTCTTAAAGATTTCTTAAAAACTTCTTAAAAAAAGAAGAATTCCAAATTTGCAGAAAGAGACATTGGGGGTGGTTGTATTGCATTACATGTTTTGTCTTAAAAGGTAAGGTGTCTTTTTGTTCCATTTTTCCTCATAGATTTTGTTGAAAAAACTAGAATTAAACTGAAAAACTTTAAGACATAGATCTGAAAGTGGGCACAGCTAAAATGTTGATAATAACTGCATAACTATTCATTCACTGCATAGAAAAACACATCTAAGCACACATCTATGCTTAGTACAGGAGATCAGCGTTGAATTACGATTTGTAAACCATGATGGGGGGTTCAAAACGCATAACTCAGGTAATCATTTAGTCATTCTCCTCTGAAAAAAAATTAAGCTAATCGTCTGACTGCTAATGTTTCTTTCCAAGTTATTTTTTTTCAGAGGTTGATTACCTTATTATGAGAAACTAAAATGACAGCTGTAGTACACTGGAATTTTACCTTTGAAACTTTAAGCACAACATTACAAAAGGTCAATAATTAATGGCAGTCGCAGGTAATGAATGGACACTTCCCAAGCATATGTAAACATTCAACTACCAACAAAGTACTTCCTGCTGTTGTGTATGTGATGCCAAAACATGTAGGCAAAGTTCACATGTGGGTGTGTGGATAGCTGTGAATGGAAACCAGGTGCTTTGTGCTCTGCCAACACAGGCTTGTTGTTGCATCGTCAGCTTTGGTGTGTCTAGAAGTAGCTTAAAGAGCTCAGCAGGACCCCTCACATCAAACACGCCGCTAATGGCTGATAAACTCATAAGGCACGGTCGGCACGTTTATATTCAAGGCAGCACAGCAAAACCTCAGTGTGCTTCTCAGGCCATCTGTTCTAAATCCACGCCAGCTATTTTCATGAGATGTTAAGAGGAAACTGCTTTCTGGTTTATGGGAAAGCTATAAAATGTCAAATCCTTGACTGGTCAAAGCAGCGGCATGTTTAAAAAAAAAAAGAAAGAAAGTGAAAAGACTTTTGTGAGGTAAGGAATGACAAAGGCAGATGGAAAAAGACAGGCTGGTGTGATGTCATAACAACAAGACGAAGAGTCAACGCTGGTGGAGATCAGCTAAAGAGCTTATCAGGATGAATCAGCAGAGTGATTTGCAGTGATTGGCTTCATATGGAAAAAGGAATCAATTCTAAACGGATGCTGTGCTTTATTTGGAGGTTGTCCGCTACACAGTAGGTTGTCTTTCCTTTGATTGCCTACAAATAATCTCCAGACAAAAACAAAAAATATCTTGTACACTTACAATTGCTGTCCCGGGCTTAATTCAGCAAATCTTCGTGCTATTCCGGCTTCACTTTCCCTGCATTTATTAAACAATATGAACATGTGTATGACTGCCAGGTCTGGACTGGAAGAGAATAAAAGACCCAAGAGGCACATTAAAGGTTTTGAGGAGTGAAGTTTAATGGGATCATTATTGTCTTTTTTTGGGGGTCAAATATTTAATTAGTTTATGGGACGAAAAAGCACAACCAGAGCTACTCCTCAGCCAACTAAAACTCTCTACATTAGTTACACCATCAGAGAAGAAAAAACCCCAAGGGCTACTTTCAGCAGCTCAGAGTTTATAAAGGGTCATTACTTTTGACAAATGACAGACATTTTGCTTTTCAAAGGTTGGGCGAAAGGCTACCACATTATCTTTCTCATTTCATCCGAACACACTGTTCCCATAAAACCGTTTTCATCTCCTCCTATCAAAAGGATTTCTTGTTCTAGCAGGGTAAAACACTCTTTCTCTCCTTTCTTTTGTATCGGGGCAATCTCTCCTCTCTGATTATGCTTTAGCTGGTTGAGATCAGTGTTACTCTCCGGGAGAGTAAAAGTGACCTCAGTCTGACTCGTTGGTCGACATCCATCCGCTCTGAGAGCCCTATGGCACGCACAGTCTGGCAGAGTGCTGCTGGGTAGACAGATGAACAGAGAGACAGAGGTACAGACGGGCAGGGTCCTATGGTTGCCCTATGACGAAGGAGGAAGTCGGCAAATTAGTGCAGTAACAGTGTGACCTTAATGGCCGGACTGTTAGCGAATGGGGGCACTGGGCTACAGCCAACGTCACAGTGTGCTGGTTGTAGAAGCGGCCAATCGCTTTCCTATGTAGATCCTAAAAAGAGAAAGTAGTAATTGGTAATTTGCTTAACCACTCCCCCAAACAGCAGTTGTCCAATCATAGCTTAGCAACTGTAACTAGCTTCAGCTGGCCTGTCAAGCTTTGGATTGCTCAACATGTTTAGCTACAGATATTAAGTGAGTATGAGTGTGCCTCACCCGACTCCAAGTGTGAGCAGGTGTGAAGCCAGCAGAGAGGGAACAAGGATAAGGAGAACGTCGGAAGAGAAGATTCCTCTCTTCATCACCTCTGTCTTCCTCAAGCTTAGAGAGCCCTGCTGCTTTGGGTGCTGAAACACAAACTCTCTGCAGAGAAAGTGGAGAAATGAGAGATGCAGGGAAAGGGGTAGACATCGAAAGGAAAAGAAATAAACAGAGATAATGAGAACACAAGAGAGAAGACTGAGAATGCATGAAAGGTAGAAAAGTACTCCAAGACCATTAAGCGCTGCTACCTGTCAAATAGACTTATTGTATTGCAGAAGATTAAATGTGAAGTGTGGCAGTGTATAAAAATGAGGGTGATTCATGTGCATCTCAAACTCAGTCTTAATCTGTAAACAACATTTAAGACGGCATTGGAACATGCTGTCAAAGTTAAACTGAACAGACACGGCGATGACAAGACTCACTATGCCAAAAAAAGACTTACAGAACACAACTCCCCCAAAAACCTCAAAATTGTTCTTATGTTTCTGTTTCTTTTTGGATTAAACACAATACATACATGTTAATATGTGAGTTTTAGAAGTGCTTGTTGGCAAAGTTTTGAACTTTAAAGAGAACTAGGCTAGCATTTTCCCCTTCTTTATGCTAAGATAATATAAAGCCTCTAGCCCCTGTTTCATACTTAAAGGTGCTCCAAGCGATGTTGGGTGACGGCACTTCTTGTGGACGTGCAACGTTTTTTCAAACAAAGCTTGCTCACCCCTTCCTTCTACTCATCTCGTTGCCTCACCCTCCCTTCTGTGCTTCCCAAATCCTTCATCTCGGTTATTGGGTGGAACCCTGGACGATTGTTTGGTGATGCATGTTGGCACAGTTTGATTTAGCTGGTGTTTGTGTAGCCTGGGCTGTCTACAGAGACCATGTGTTTTTACAGTGTGTTCAGAGGATAGGCAGCTAGTGGATATTGAGGAGATGTTTGCTGTAGCCTATAAAAACGTGTGACATTGCTTAGAGCACCTTTAATGCAGAGACACAATGCTCATCTGGTAAATCTATCTATTAAACAAAGTATTTTTCCCAAGGCCTGGAAATCAGCAGTAATAACCCGTCTTTAAGGCTGGAGATACAACTAATAACTAACTAATATACCCAACTATAGACCTATTAGTATCCGCCCTGTTGTCTCTAAAGTAAGAAAAGTCCAAATGTATAAATTGACCCATGATCTTGCACCACCACCACTCAAGCAATGTGTGTGATTTTGCAGAGATAATGTAAGGGTCTCCAGGGCTTTCGTAAGAGGTGATTGCTACACTCAATTTCGAAAGACCAAATTTGGTCAATCAGCTTTTTCATTTACTATAGTAGAAAAGTGGAACTTAATTCTACTTCACATTAGAAATTGCATATGTCTTAGCTGTTTTAAAATGTCCTTAAAGACTTGGCTGAAGGTGAGTCAACTTTGTGATCAGTGATCTTTTTATAACATGGAATGTATATTTTATTTACTGGTTTATACAGAATGTAATGTTTGTTATAGGTTGTTCTTGTTGATCTATTTGTTTAATACAATTGTCTGTAGGGTCTATATTATGTATATTGTCCTTTTATCTCCCTTGCCCAGGGACCACAGATGTAAATTAGCTGTTGCAGGGCTCAAACTGTGCATGGTTCCTGATGAATAAACTAATAAACAATAAACAAAACAAAACATGAGTGGTATTGATCTTACCGTCTAACTCTAGGTAATAAACTACAAATCCCATTCAACCGTTAACAACTACGTATACATCTACGCAAATACTTACAAACAACTCTCAAGAACATAGGGATGTAAAAAAAGAATTACAGCAGACCTGAATAATTATAAAGAAAATAAATGACTTTAAAAGAGCTGGTGTTACTTTGGTGGCATGTTTTCAGGTCTACTGGACCAGTCCCACACCCAGTCAGGGTCCACTCGCCGCTCCGCTTCCTCCTGCAACATGCATATTGGATCAGATGGTTTGCAACAGTAGAAAATGAAGTCAGAAAACAGATGCAGAAGAGGAAGTCAGGACAGACAGTGAGTTTGAAAATATGTCTTTTAAATCTTTGGGCAGAATCTCAAACAATATACCATTTAGCAATGACCAACTTATTGAAGACAGATCAATAAACAAAAATTCCATGAGATAGATGACCGATCTCAAGCAATTTTAAACCGTACTCAAATAAGCGGAAATCCATATAAAAAAGTTCTCCAGGCTTCAGTATATGGTCAGCAACAATATAAAACAAATGTTTTGAAAGTATACATACTTCTTTTGATTTGGAATTAATAGGCTTCAAACATAAATCACCTCCACAATGATTAACTACAAAAAAACTCTGTCTGTGTAGTTTTCAGATGTATCTGTTTGTGTTGCAGACTATAAAAAGGAGGATAAAGTTATCGGATGGATTACACATGTCAGTGTTAAAAAGGAATACCTGTATGGTGATACAGTCACTGTCTTGCTCACTAGTGGGTCTTGGGGAACCAGTGGACTGTGGGGTCCCCACCTGTGGAGGACTGTGTACGACAAACAGACATTTGCAATGTGGGTTTGTTATCAAAATATAAATAGATTGCAATTTAATATTTATTCATTTCTGTTCAAACAGAGAAAGTAAACACATATTGTGAAAAACAAGCAAAGTTCCACTGAGCACCGACTGAAACTCATTACTGTGCAAATTATTCTCATACCTCGCTGTGCAGCTCAACCCCCCCAAACAAAACAAAGCAAAATCCATACAAACAAACAGCACCATTACCTGTCTCTACTCCTCTCACACTCCATCTGCGCCTCCAGGAGGATCCTCTCCAGCTCCCCCTGCAGGGTGGATGAGATGCTGTCCTGTGGCCCTGTCAGACTCTCCCTGCGGCTCACGGCTGCGATCAGCTCCTCCAGCTCCACCCAGGAGCCTGAGGAGGGGACAAAATGAGCAGCAGAGAGCAGAAATGATGCTAAGGCATTCAGCAAGGAGCCACTGCAGACAACGGTGGGCACTCATGTACATGTTAGACAGAAAAAAAGGAAAAATTGACAGTCATTAGTCACATTTAGTTTCACTACACACCAGGCCTGCTATTAGCAATTATGGACAGGGGGACAACATTTTCCAAATTTAGGGAATTGTAACATATTTGTACTGGGCACAAATCAAATAGAGGATGTTAAAATAGTGTTATTATTTTTACAAAACGCTGTTGTCCATGTTTTTATATATACATGTAATTTCACATTCCAACAATGAAGTTCAGTTTATGCAGATACATTAATTTTTGAGTTTTATATTTTAAATTACACTGCAGCTTTTTGTTGTCTCCAAATAACACAGCAATCCCCTTTTGAGGCTCAGAATGATGCATTTAGGAATCATATTTCACTATTTCAGTTAACATTCATTAATTTAACTAATGAATTAATAAATTCAATTCAATTGTTTGTGTTTAGAAAGATTGTAAGATTGTCAAATTATTATTTTAACCCTTCTGAAATGTAACTGCTTTGGTGTGGAGTGGACAGTGAATGGACAGATGTGGGTTGTTGTGCGCTGACATATAATGACTTATCACCACAGAGGTACTGATGTGACATTAGATGACCTGCGAGACGGTGAATTCAGGATGGACATCCTGCTGGACACGTGTTTACTGAAAACACACACAGCCTATAAATGAATGAATAGACACACTGGAACATTGGACACATGAGAGATTTACACACGCGCACACACACACATGCACACAAAAGCACACTGATGTGTATGGCGTGCACACACTCACAGCCAGACATTGGGGCAGGGTTAACTCAGGCTGACAGCATGCTTGCTTATGTAAGATCTTATTTCTGGTAGAGATTAGCCATTTACCCTTTCCCTTCCTCCACTTGTTTCTCTCTTGTCATGCTGCCTGTATCCCTTTGTGACATACAGTAGGTAGCATTTACAAAATATCAACACCACATCTGCTTACCAAAGTGTCATCTGATCTCTCTCATCCTCATTTTACCTGGGATTTTGACACTTTAATCACACAAACAGTTGCAGAGGGAGAAGAGACATGAGTGGGCACAGAGCTGGAGGGAAGGGAGTGAGGGAGGAAGGGCAGAGCAGGGAAACTGTGCCATTGCCCTAGTTTTTTTGTTTTGTTTTTTTACAGAGGGGAGTTATGACATAACAACTGCCTTGTTGCATGATTTTATCTATCTGTCACCATTCTGCAGCACTAAATCCATTTCTATGGTGCAATCCTTTAGACATTCATCTGTGCCGCTGCCAAATCAGCTTTAGGAAATGTGGACAGGAGCTGGATGCTAAAAGACTCAATGAACTGCAGCAGGATCATTTTTGATTTTCTGTGCTATGAATGTCTGTTTTGGGATTGGGCAGAAATTATAAGGGATGGGGAAAACAAAGGGGGAGGGTTATGTCTTGTATGATTTTGCTGAAGGCAGGGTAGTCACATTGTTTTATGGGTGCAGGGGAGGCTTGTGTCTTTGGTATTTAATCTGGCCTTTGATTAAGTTTCAGTTCACCTTTCATTGAAAGATTTACTGAAAAAAGTTACGTCCAAAAAATACTTTTCTGTGCGCCAAGTCCCACAAAGGTGCATTTTATATAATGAAGAGAACAATGATGTAATTATAAGTCTGTTTCCATTCTATTTTATGCACATTTTTAATTTGTGCATAAAAAACCCTCTTCTACGCCTTATATTAATAATTTCATGCAGAAAGTTACTTTAACTAGTGAGAACTATTTATTTTGTGGCCCATAGTAATATATATATATATATATATATATATATATATATATATATATATATATATATATATATATATATATTTTATTAATAGAGAGCAGCTTGAATTCTGTTAACACTATGTACATTATTGGCAATTGATTGTTTATGTTAAGTGTTCATATAAAAAATACACTATCAGACTCCCAAATATCAATTTAAGTATTTGTCTTACAATAACAGAATCGGTCAAGCTTTAATTGATAACCATATCTTGCTTGATTAAATTGCATCTAACCCTATTCCACATGTTTCACCCAGGATCATATGCGCCAAGCAATGTACAGACAGCCCAGTGGAGCTATAAGCTTAAGGAAATCTCCACATCTTAATTGGTTTACAGAGATACAAACAGGTGAGTCAGGGAATCCGTTTACACAAAGACAGTGTTAGTGGAAACAATAATAAAACTGGCAGTACCTTCTTCTCTCTGTGGCATCCTCTTACACCTGCTGTCATTCTGACATCCTGTTACAGTAGTATTAAGTCTGCACTGATAAAGGATATCTTGACATCAGCTATGATATCTGGAGACACACTGAGTGAAGGAAAGGGGTCATTGTTTACCCACTTTGTTAGGCTATATTTGCCTTGGAAAATTACAGTAATCTGTCTGTGCACACAGCTTTAATAAAGGTCTTGGTTAGCTGTTTAATAATGTGAGCAAAATGTATAAACATCATGGCTGTAAAGGCAAATACATACACGTCATGATATAACAGCAAAACAAATGGCCTGCTGGTCTATGTACCACCATCACTCACCGTGGAGTCCGTCCTCTGGTGTCTGTGAGCCGGACAGAGACATGCTTGAACGCCGGGGTCTGGATGGAGAGAGAGCGTGGAGAGATGCTGACACTGGCCGAGAAGGACTAGCAGGTGCAAATGGGACTCTGCCTTGTACAGTTTTCTCTCAATCAAGTCTTGTGTTTGTTGTTGTCTAAAAAAGGCACTGGGCAACGATGCTGCGCTAATCCCCCCCTCGCTCCCTCCTCTCCTATCCTCTCCTCCCCTCCCCCTCCCTTTCCCACGTGTCAGGATGGAAGAGGTAAACAAAACATGCTGAGAGCTCAGCATCTAAAGCCACGCTGACGACAAGGTGCATGACGCAGCAATGATGTTGGCAATTCATCAAAAAATACTTTCACACTGTCTAATAAGTCAAGTCTAGAGTTAAAAATTCTAAATGTTAATAATTTGTAAATTTTTTCCCAAAAGGGTTATGATTTTGTTAGAGGGTCTGATGAAGTAATAACAAAAAAAGATAAATCCAGCGTCCTGCTGGAGGAACACACACCAGGCTGTAACTGCAGTTCTACTCATCTGATGATGCAACCGTTTGAACAATAACTTGCAAATTCCCAGAATCCCATGGCCTCAGTGTCCTCAATAACAACTACAGCCCTGAACATGTCCCACAAATTGTTTCATTACAGTATTACTTTGTCCAGCAACTTGATATTGCATAATTTCTAATATCCTTTTGCAGCCGAATACAATTTAAAAAAAGGTCAAATGTTTTGAGATCTGGTCACATGCTACTGTTTTTCAGGGCACCAAAAAAAAAATCACATAGCTACAACTTTGGTATTGATTATAAACAACAACAAAAATAAATAAAACCAAGAGAACATAATCAACAATCACAGAAACATAAAACACAGAAACTTATAAACAATCAACAATACAATCGCCACAAAGACACATTTTTAACCCCTTTTTCTAAAGTCATCTAAGGTTCCTTGCAATACATTAGTCATCCTGTCATTAGAAACAATTGCTAGTAATTAATCATATCAAATTGATAATGTCGGTGGATGAATATAGAGCCAAGCCCGCAGGATTGAGAGGAGAGCACCATACAGCATTATATTGCGTAATTTTGCCTTTTGACTAGCTACATCTTTTAATAAATATAAGCCAAAAGCTTGATCAACTGTTTTGCACGTGACTGAATTGTAAGATTACGGTGTTAGGTAAAGTACACAATCACTCACCTTCCTGTAACGCATTGGTCCTTATCAATGAAACGTACAACGGGCGTACGCAAAGCTTGGCATTTATCCATTTGAACGTGAAATCTCACGGTTGGTCTGACCTCTTGTACGCAAGTTTTCAAGTCAGTGTGGACATGCGGTGCAGCCATCGGCCGATATACGGTCTATGGGTGCAGCATGTTACAGGAGATGGAGAAGTCATCAGTTGATCACTTATTGAGATTATTATTAGATCTGGGGGGGGGGGTCTCTGCAACATTGTTTTAGCCTGTGGGGTTCTGCACAACATCACGCAGGAAAACAGGGTGCCATAAATGTGTCCAGCACAGCCCCAACTGGGGGCTATACGAAGGAGACAGGATATTATTCCTTGTTTTCAAAATGTATAGTGTTGTGTTTGGCAATGATATTCAATACAGGAAATATGACAATGCACAACATTTTTATTTATTCTTCAGGTTTTTGTTTGTCTTTCGAGTGTTGTTAATGGCCACAAATGAACAATTTCTTTCTGCCCTTGACCAACATATTTTGGCTTGTTTTTCCCCCAGCCCCTTTGCTGTCAGGGGACAGGGTCAGGGTGGTCGTCCAGCAGGGGCGGGCGGAGGACAAGGTGCTCTCCAACATAGCTGTCGCCTGGCTCTGACTCGAGGGAAAAAAATTGGTAAAAAAAAAAAAAAAACTGCATAAATTCCGCTACAGTTTATTTAAATATAAGTACGTCTACATGTATGCCTAAGAGATTGCAATAGGCTATAAGCCTGTTACTATTAGAAATATGTACATATGTCAAGGATCCATCTATCCATCCATCTTCATCCGCTTATCCGATATGGGGTCACAGGGGCAGCAGCTTCAGCAGGGGACCCCAAACTTCCATTTCTCGAGCCACATTAACTAACTCCAACTCGGGGAACAGAGGCGTTGCCAGGCCAGGTTGGAGATATATTCCCTCCAACTAGTCCTGGGACTTCCCCGAGGCCTCCTCCCAGCTGGACATGCCTGGAACACCTCCCTAGTGAGGCGCCAAGGAGGCAATCTTAAAAGATGCCCGAACCACCTCAACTGGCTCCTTTCGATGCAAAGGAGCAGTGGCTCTACTCCGAGCTCCCCATGGATGACTGTGCTTCTCACCCTATCTCTGGGAGACGCCAGCCACCCTCCTGAGAAAACCCATTTCGGCCGCTTGTATCCTGGATCTTGTTCTTTCAGTCATGACCCAGCCTTCATGACCATCGGTGATGGTAGGAACAAAAACTGACTGGCAGATCAAGAGCTTTGCTTTCTTGCTCAGGTCTCTTTGTTCACAACAGTTCGATAAATTGAATATAATAACGCACCCGCTGCGCCAATTCTCCAACCAATCTCCTGCTTCATTGTCCCCTCACTCATGAACAAGACCCCAAGGTATTTAAACCCCTTCACCTGGGGTAAGGACTCATTCTCTACTTGAAGAAGGCACTCCATTGGTGTCCTGCTGAGAACCACTGCTTCAGATTTTGCTTTGGTCATACAGAGATTGGATGGACCTGAGAAGGGACCCCCTCACCCCAGACTCTCGCAGCACCTCCCAAAGTATCTCCCGGGTCCGGTCATACGCCTTCTCCAGATACTAAAAACACATGTAGACCGGTTGGGCATATTCCCAGGCTTCCACCAGGTTCATTGCAAGAGTAAAGATCTGTTGTTCCACGACCAGGATGGAATCTGCATTGTTCCTCTTCAACCCGAGGATTGACTATCGGCCGAACACTCCCCTGTAATTGGCACACACCTTCTGGTCCCCCTTTTGAAGATGGGAACCACCACCCGGGTCTGCCACTCCCTAGGCACTGTCCCAGACCTCCACCCATTGTTGAAGATGTCAGCCAAGACAGCCCCTCCGCACCCAGAGCTTTCAACATTTCTAGACTGATCTCATCAACCTCTGGGGCCTTGCTACTGTGCAGTTGCTACCTCACGCACTTCCACCAGGGAAATTGACAACAATTATCCACCAGCTCTGCCTTATTCATTGAGGGCGTATTAGCTGGATTTAGGAGATTCTCAAAATGCTCCTTCCATCGCCCTATTACCTCCTCAGTTGAGGTCAACAACGTCCCATCCTTACTGTACACAGCTTGGCTTGTTCCCCGCTTCCCCATCCTGAGGTGCTAAACGGTTTTCCAGAAGCACCTTTGTGCCGATTGAAAGTCCTTCTGCATGTCTTCTCTGAACTTCTCCCACACCCAACAGGTATATCCAGACAGGGGCCTCTAGCTTTCTCCAGGCAGGGTCACTCTGTCTCCCTCTAGGTGCTTCATAGGGGTTTTTGAACCATTCTTTGTCTGGCCCCTCACCTGAGACCACTTTGCCATGAGAGACCCTACCAGGAGCACAAAGCTCCCAACAACACAGCCCTCAGGTTCATAGGGACACACAATCCTCTCCACCACGATGTGGTGATGGTTGCCAGAGAGGATGTAGAAATTAAATAAACTTAAGCTGGAATCCGATTTAATACGGCAAGAATGTTGAACGCATCAGTGATCTCTTTCTATTCCCACAGCCTAATACCAGTTTTCAGGCTGCCAAATAGTTACTGCAAATAAACTGAGATGTCAGTGTTTCAAAATCCACCTCTGAAAAGCACCGCTTCTTAGCCTGATTACGTCTGGCCTTATCGTAAATGGTAGGGGTGAGGCCTCAAAACCAAGAAAATATTGGGGCATACTATTTAAATTACGATCATTTTTCGCCACTGTACTTATCAATGTACGATCATTCTTACGCTCTGATTGGTGTGATATGAACGTTTCATGAATCCCGGGTAAAGCCTGTCGTAAGCGGATTTCTGGCTCATATCTGCGTTGGTTTCTAGGTTAAGTTGATAAATGAGGGCCATAGTGAATACGCAAACAAACTTGAACTTCTCAAACCCATTCGTTCTCCTCCTGTCCACTAGATGCCATCTGACTTTTCTCCTTTCCCATCCAGCCACTCCCTCCAGCCCTTCAATCCCCACCCACCTGCTCACCTGTTCCCCCTTTCCTCATCAGCCCTGTAGATCTTTAACCAGCCCTTTTCTTCTCTCTTCTTGCAAGTTCTTCAAAGTTGCCATGTGCTTTGTAGTTTTGCTTTCTACCCTCTGTAAACTGTATTCAGTAATCTGCAACTTGTTACCGGATGCTTAGAACCTCTGCCTGATCTTCTGGCTTTGGATTTCCTGTCTCCTCTTTGGATTTGTTTACCTTTTTGAACTACCTCATTATTCCTGTACCTGCTTGCCTGAAACACTCTAAAAAGTAAATGCCTATTTTCTGTAGCTTACTTCCGAATCACTGTTAAAAAGTTAAAGGTTCAAGTTTATATACATACCTTAACTTTGGTTGTAGTCCCTGAACTGAATCACACCTCTATCTAACATACAGGAGGATGGAGCGTGAAAAATTGTGCAGATACACTTAGATGTAGCGTTGCGAGGAGGTGATGAGATTTATTTTTTGGTGCCATTGCGATTTCTCCTTCTGCAAATGAGAACGTGTTAACTTTAAGTTGTTATTTATTCATAGCTAAAGTAATTTTTTTAAATTTTAATAATTTTTTCAGCTGGGATTTATACACTGATATTTTATATACGTTGATATATTAACTGTAGCCGTTTTGACAAATTTAAAAAAAAGAAATTAACTGTATAAAGATTTCACCTTCTTAGTCCAGGGATATTTATCCAAATGTTCCTAATTAAAGTAGTTCTCATGGGTTGCTGTTCTAGTATAAACTTATTAGTTATTGCCAAAATTTAGAACATAATTTCCTTTTTTAAATCACTCTATTTTTAATCTTTGGCAAGTTGCATGTAGAAGGAAAGTAGACCCTTTGATGTGTGCCTTAAAAACATCAAATGAAATGGACCTGAACAGATCAGGATGGTTGCTGCATCATCGCTTTATCCGCATCATGTACCTGGAGAACATGAGACCTCAGTGCTATATTTAAACTATTTTTAATGAATTAGATCAAAAAAGTGTTTCAAATTTTGCTGTCTGTGTCTGTACCGAATGAGCCCTATGGCCCTAGTGAGTCATCTTTTTCTGTGACATTCCTTTAAGACTCTTGGCACCAGTGACATCAGCAGCGCACAGTCTCAGAGATGGATTTCATTCATGTAGCCAAGAGCAAACCGAGATGTAACACAGGAGGCACAAAATAATCTCGCATCCTAATGTTTTTACCCCTTCACTCTGATTACTTACTGAAAATGAACAATCAGTGAATACAATAGGATCAAATGAGTAAACATTTAAGGGAAATAGATTTTTTTTATTTCTTAGAACAACATCACCACCTGGTGGAGAGAGCAATGATAAAGCACTCTTGTGCTGAGGCAGTTTTATCTACAGAATCAAAATGAAAACTTCATAATGTCACACAGCTCCATACTTATTTAACAGATTTGCACCTTTTTTGTAAATCACTTGCCAAGACTTATCTGAGGTAGACAAGAGGACCAAGCATTAAGAATGATGCAACGTGTTAGTTCCCTCTGGTGCATAGCAGCAGCCAGAAATCTCTCTGCTTTCACAGTCTATCTTCATACCCATTTATTAAGTTGCCAAGCAGCATTTCTCTTCTGACCTCCAGCCTTGTTTCGAGAAGCGGACGGACACGGAAAGTCATTATTCGCCCCAGAAACAAAGCAGGAAAAGTTCCCTCATCCATCAAAGGAGCTTAAGATCTTTGACAATGTCCTGGGCCCCAGCTCAGCTCAGATCAAAGAGCGAGATGCCAGCTGTAGTCAGGCCCAGCAAATGACTGCCCATTTTGTTCATCCATCATGCTTGAAACTGAGATAGCAAAATAATAAAAACCTTGTTCAGGTAATGGCCACAGTTAGATTTCGCCATTAGGCATGTCTCCTATCCTACAACCTTGTATTAGTCTGTGATTGATGACTTGATCTGAGTTTACACTGACGTATCTTCTTAAAATTCACTTCTTTTTTTGTAGCCGATCAGACGTAGAGCCGGATTAATGAGGCCCAGTAAACTCATAGTGTTCTTTGGGTGGCTCTGAAAAATATCTGACTGGCTATATGCAAAGAGCTTTTGGATTTGGTTTGATAAATAAAAATGTTAGTTAACTGTACGTTTGCAATTTAGCACTCTTGCTGCCCTATCCGTACCATAACCCTGATTTGTTCTATGCATGTGCAAAGATGTTTGAGGTTAATTATTGACCTTGAATGGTTTAGTTAGATTCAGGATAGCCCATTGGTCAGGGTATAGATTAAAAACATATTGGGTTTCTGGACTGGATTAAGTAGTGACACACACTAAACACACAGTACAGCTAAGGCATATGGGAAGATTAAAATTACGACATGATGACGTCGCTATATATTAAGTCAGGATCACCATCGTTGTTACAACTCATCCTAAAATGGACATGAATATCTGTATTAAATTTCATGACCATCAACCTAATAGTTAAGACCTTTCATTTGGACTTCATGTTGGTGCTATAGGAAATTGGTTTCATCCTCTCGGGACCATGAACATCTTTACAAATTGTATGACAATGCATTTTTCAGATAATCCATTGGGGTTTATTTAGCTTTAGAAGCAGAAACATTACTCAACCCATGAAGTTTTTTTTTCTTTTTGATAGACAGCAACACATTTGTATTTAGTAAATACATGGAGAGTCATTACAGTAAGTGATTTTCGTAATTCAGTCTAGGAAATGCAACAGTCTTTATAGTGGCCTATTAGCATTCTCATTTGTTTCATCTCACAAAGCCTGTGCAGAAAGCTACTGTGTCTGAAAGTCTCTCAAACTATAAATAACTGCTTTTTAGCTCTTTAGAGATCAGTTGACCCTCACACAACTCCACTATAATTACCAAAAAGGACAGTTTAAAGGGTGAAGAGCCTCATCAAAATATAAAGGATGATAAACGGAACACCACCTATAAACTCTGCCAGCCAAAGCTTGTTGTCGTCTGTAAACTCAAGGTCCTCTCTGTAGACAAAAAACTGCTCTGACTGTTTAGAAGCCTCACAGTCTGTCCTTTCATTATCCTCCATCTGCTGCTTCACCATGCTGACAGTCTCAGGCACAAACATTCACTGATTCAAACATCACTCGTCTTTCAACCCATCACAGACAACAAAGTTGCTGCAGCCGTGCAAAGCTCTCAGTGCAGCGTATTATGACCCTGAACACCCCTTCAACCAGTGCGTCACTCTGCTTCAACCCAGCTGCAGGTGCGTATCCTGAGGCCTGTTCCTGAGTTCGCTGGATAAGTTTGCACAACACGTATTAGTTTTTCATCTCATTTATAGGGGCTCCATGTTTAATTGTCTGCTGTTTGGAGCTGAGCCTACATGTACAGACGTGTGAATGCTAATCTAGAATAAGATGGTAAACATTATACCTGATAATATCAACATGTTAGCATTGTTAATCCGCTGTCTGCTATTTTTTCCAATTACTGTTTACAAGGTCAACAATGAATGTTCAAACTCTGAGGTAATTACAGTTGCGATCCAACACATTATTATTCTGACATATAGCTATATACAGTAATGACCTATCACTTTATTTTGTTATATCACATTTATATATCATTAGTTTTTAGAATGAACTTTTCTCATAACAGGTTGGTATGTTGTAGACAAGAAACCTTGCAGATTGATATAAATCACTGTGCTGCTGGATAGTTGTGTAAGAATATGCAAAGTTATCCATGAAATGTATTGGCCATCTTGTTAGCTAAATGGCTTGACTCCATGTTCCTACATTTATTCCATACGTATATCCCATTACAGATCATTATTGCAGTGGGTGGCCTGTCCGTTCAACTCCTATTACTTTAAATTCTGTGGAAGTAATTGTGCTCTTTCCATTTCATTTGAAATCCATTCAAATGACGATTCCTAGAAATGAGTTCTGAAAGTGTAAAAGTAGAACATCTGAGAGATGTAAGAACAAGATTTATTGGGATGTTAATGTAAGTCTGATAGAGGGAGAGGATATGGGACAAGATAAGTGATTAGAGCTGATAAAATGGGATGAGATGTCTCCGTCCTTAAGGCATTTAGGTGTAGACTTTATCTCCCCGTCTCGGCTGTATAGAGTGGTTTCTACTAACCAGCCTCAAATGACAGCCTGTGCAGTTATAATAGGGTTGATGTTCAACAAGACAAGAAAAAAGAATCAGTTTGTTATAGTCATCAAGCCTGGACAAAAACATGCTCCAAACTTCAGACAGAAGTCAATCTATGCAAAAATACATGATTAATTTAATACAGATGGTGGTTTGCCTTTAATTTGCATGCACAACACCGACAATTGTTAATTTAACGATGCCTGAAAACAGTGGCACGGTTTAACCTTCAATGACTGTGGATCTGCCACTGCTTCAATGGGCCATTGTCCATGTGTCTCTATTATCCTGCTGGTCATGGTTCCCCGGGTCTGCCCCCACTCACATGGGAGATATCTGTACAATAATTCTACCTGTCTGTTCCTATCTCCTTCTCCATACTTCTCTTCCCCTTCTTTCTCTCTCTCTCTCTATCCATGACCTTTCTGCATTCCTCTCCAGCTGACCTTGGTGTCTGTCAGCTCTTCAGTTTTTCCCACCTCACACTACTAGCTACTCTCTACTACCAGCCCCCCCTAACCACCATGCCCCTCATTTCCACCCCTTACTGACTGCTTCTTCCCTCCCTGTCCCTTGGTTCTGCCCCCTGGATCACTTTGCTCCCCTCTCTCCACCCCGCTCCTCGCTGTCTCCCTCTTTGCTCTCCGCAGCTGTACATACTCTGCTTTTTAATTAGACTTACTCTCTAGCTCCACCTCCGACTGCCTCCCATTCTCCATCCCAGCCCCCACCTCCTCCCTCCCTTCCTTTGCATACAAGGATACAGGGACTTGCATGGCGACATGGAGAGGAGGTCATAATTAAGGCACGCAGCGAGCAAGGGGGAGAGAGGAAAAAGAAACAAGACAGGAGAAACTGAGAGTAGCATCTGAGAGGGTAACTGCCTGTTTGCTCACTCTTTCCTTCTTGCTCCCCCTCCTGTCCATTCACTTCCACTCACAGCACAGGCTCAGGCAGCTAGGTAGACACAGCGGAGCTCAGAGCTCTGAGGGATTGATAAAAGGTTCCCACGTGAAAGGCATGAATTCACAGATGAAGAGGAGAGTAAGATAGGAAAAGACACAACCAGAGAGGAAAGGATAAAGAGGAAAGGAAAGGGAGACGAGAGGAGCAGATGGACTCTACACAGAGGAAAGGAAGCGGTGTGAAGCTCACCAAGCAGCCGTGACAGAGAATAACAAGAGAAACGGTGGGAATAAGAGCAAACATAAACGCCGGAGGGATGGAAGAATGGGCTGAAGAGACGTGAAGGAGTAGCAGAGAAGAGGAGCGAGCATTTGTGGGAGAAAGAGACAAGACAGAAGGGACACAAGAAGAGAGAGATGTGGTATGTGTGACTCAGTTCTGTGTCCTGATGGAAGATAGTACAGCAATCTCCCCAATCACCCTTCTCTCAGCACCACCATAGAGATAACAAAGTGATAACGATCAGGGCTGAGGACAGATTAAAAACACCACACAAGTATCTGCTTTCATTTTTTGGGAGTTGGTGTTAGCAACGAGACTCTTTTACTCACTGTTTTGTTTTGGCTCTTTTTACATTCTGCTGAATTGTGCAATGAAAAGAGAGGCAGTGCGCGTCCTTGCATGTGTGCATGCACGTGCATGCATTTGTTTATGTGTTTGGCAGGTGTGTGTGGTGTGCGTACGTGTATATTTATTCTGACAATGGGGGTGTGTTCATGTGCTCATTGTGTGTGTGTGTGTGTGTGTGTGCGCATGCTGAAATCCAGTGAAATGGGATCGTACGTGTGTGTGTTTTTGATACCCGGCTTTGCTTTACTGCAGGTGTGGGAGTTATTTTCCGAGATGGTGCGGCTTTATGAGAAGCTTTAAAGAGTGAGGAGCTTAGATTGGTCTGTCTGTGATGTAGCTTTGCAGATTCCAGCAACGTGCTTTCATTGCATATTTGTCATGAGCGGGACTGTGTGTGTCTGCGTGTGTGTGTGTGTGTGTGTGTGTGTGTTGGGGGCCGTGTACACAGAAAGTTTGAGGAGGAGACGGCACTGAGTGAGGGAATTCCAAGTGTGTGTGTGTGTGTGTGTGGGGGTTTCAATGCATGCTCTTTTCAATTAAAGTGTAAAATTGTTAATGCACTTCAATAATGCTAATGTGCTTTTACAATATGTATTTTCATTTGCACATCATTCATAACTCTCAATTAACTGATCTCATAGTAACCTTGTCACTGAAACACATGATACAAAGGTATTTGCACATGCACTCACCACGCACAGGTGCACATTTGTGCACACACACACATTTGCTGTGTGAAAAAAATGCTGTGCTGTCAATCTCGTCTGTCATCACACAACTCTTTGCTCTTGTTCTCTCACTATATATCCCTTTAATCTTATCTCATCAGCATGCCTTTTAAGGGGTCAGCTCCATTTCACTTCTGTTATATATCTAACATTTAATCCTTTTCTCATATAGCTTATAAATCTGTCTTCAGTCTCCACCACTTAATTTTCTCTCTATACCCAACTGAAGTTAATGTACTTCTCTCTCAAACTTTTACTGTATTTTACTCCACGCTTTGTGAATCTGTCTTTCTGCTGGCACGGGGTTTTTGTTGGACTGACAGCAGCCGGCCTTTATAGGTAACACACCATGATGTATTCTTGGGACATTAGTTTGGACAGGGACATTGTAGCACGGCGGCCCAGCAGAGAGTAACCCTCAGGGAGCAGTGTGCGCTGTATGTACCTACATGTAGGTTTGCTGCTGTGCACTGGGCATGTCCGTCTGGCCACCTGTGTGTTGCTGCTGATTTTTCACACAAAGACCTTTTGAAAGATTCTTCTCTAAATCCTGTGGCACAGAAACACACAAGCCACAACATAAAAGAACTAACCAGCCAGAGATACAAGACAATAAGGCTGAGGAAGGTGTTTGAAAAAGAAAACAATATTTACTCTGGCTTTCTTTCACAGATACCCAAACATTCACAAATTTGCTTACAGTTGGTTTGCTTATCACAATACATTGGCCTACATATAGGGATTTCATATTAGGCAGAGGATTTTGGTCAGAGTAGGACAGATGGGACAAATCATTTCTGGCACTCACACTCTGAAAGTTAGAAGTAATCCGGCCATCCTTCAAGGAAATTGGAACAAATAGGGTGGCCGATGAGCTGACCTTTGACTTTGCAAGCTGACATTTGTCTTTGTGTGTTTATAGTTCAAGTGATGTTTAACCTTGAAATATCTGCATCCTGTGCTGTTATATGAATGAAAAGAGCATTACAGTAGAGTATTAAAATGACACAAACATGCAAATATTGACAAAGTTAGATTCTGTCTTAACAACAGCCCTACTTAGCATCAAGAAGCATTGCGTTTTTTTGTATTAATTTTGAAGATATTTAGACACATGACTTAAAGTCAATAATTTGTACTGTCTATAACTGTCTATCAAAACAAAACCAGCATGGAGTGCACCAACTTTTCCTAATTTGTGTGGATTTCATTATGACATTTGAACCTTTTGTCTGCTTCCTCTGTATTGCCACTGACCTCTCCAAAATTTGTAGTTAGTCAAATAGTCATGAAAAACATGCTCTGTGAAGTGAGAAGGAGTATCAGGCTATAAACAAATGTTAAACTAACCAGTACACTCTTAAACCTGCAATAACTGACTTTTTTGGCCACTCGGGGGCAGCAAAAACAGGCTGTTATCACACAGACATATCGACTTTTAAGCAGTGACTTTAAATATTAAGTCTATGCTTTTAAGTATATATGGTGAACTTACCAGCAAATACTGCCTTATTTATACACCCAGCAGTTAAGTGCTCTAAGAGATGTTGAGTGACGTTACTTCTTGTTGACGTTCAAAGTATTCTCAAACAAAACGAGACTAGCTTGCCCCTCCCTCCTCCTCCTCCCGTCCCCTCCCTTCTGTGCTTCCGCGCACTAACCCCCCCAACCACTCCAACCACCACCCCAAATCCTTCTTGTCAGTTAATGGCTGGAACGCTGGAATGCTTAAACACAGTTTGTGTATCTTTGTGGTGCAGGTGGGCACAGTATGTTTTTGTTGCTGTTTGTAGACCCTGGACTGTCTACAGGACAGTGTTTTTTTTTTTTTTTACAGTGTGTTCTGGGGACAGACAGTTAACGGATAGTGAGATGTTTTCTGTATGTGACAAATGTTGTAGCCTAAAACACGCGTGACATCGCTTCGAGAACCTTTAAAGTTGTGATTCTGGCCACCTGATAAATATAAGCCCAACATTTCCTCTCTTTGAGCTCTGTTTTTGGTCTCTCCCAACTCTTATAGAGATATATGTCTCTTTTGCTGCTTTAGCTTCTTCACTGTGTTGACCAGCTAGTTGCTAATAGTTTCTGTAATTTCTATTGTTGGTGGCTGACAGAGCTGCAGAACTGACATGCAGATAGACACACTCAGCCGTGGTGGTTACCATTTGGGTGATAACTTTATTTCAATGAAGGAAGAAACCACCCAAGCCTCTTTTTTGTAGAAGCCGTATTGGTGAAACATGGCTCGCTGTGAAGGCTGACTGTAACTGGCCAAGCCGAATGTTAGTACACAGTCCTACACATACAAACCAGTATTTACATCTTGCTGCTATTACACAGTGTCTAACAGGAATACCAATGGTTGTGTTCACTGTGATGCCTCGGGTATATAATGAATTAAGAATCGTAATTTAATGTGTTCTTTGTGTTATTCAATTTGCTTTAAGCATGATCAGGCTTAAGATTTCATCAGTCAGAGGCAGCTGCATTACTGTTTACAGCCCCCCTCCACCCCTCCGTGAGCTGTGAAGATGATACCTTCACTGATGCTTTTTACTATTTTCTGAAAACAATTTGTGAAAGCTATTTCTTGTTGACACAGGTCAGCTTTTCTTATGAATGTGCAAATGAATACATACAAAGTCCGTAATGAGCTGCATCTGTATTTATTTCATGTGCTTGCTGGTTTTGTTAAATAATAACCTAACCTCCCCGTTTGAGACATTGCTGTGTTGCACACAATTCTTACCTAACAAAATATTTCTATATCGGCAACTTTTAAGGAGTTGTTCCAGATTTTGAGAGGACTTTGGACAAGATTGCAAACACCAAAAAGGCTTCTGCACTTTACATCTGTTCTGGGACCTGATTGTGTTGTAAATTCCTTTTACAGAGCGCAGGTATAACTCTTACCCTTCCTTTCGCTCACAGGGCCAATAACTGATCATATAGCTTTTCTTAGTTCCTCTCCAGTTCCCCCTTAAATGCCCTGACACGCTGATGCTCCTGATTTACCACTTCACTGAACCCTAACCATGACATTTCCTCTGCTGCCAGAGGTTGTCTCATAGCATCTCTAAATATAACCAAGCATGTCTACCTCCTCTCTCTCCTCTTCCTCTCTGTGCCTCCTCTTCATCTCTTTCCTGTCTGACAAATTTAAGCGTGCCTAGACAATCCGATCTGACAAGCCTTTACATAACAATTCAATCCACAGCACCTTCCACATCCTCAGCACAGTGAGACCCAAAGGTGTGTTATTGGCATGGATGCAATTCTCAACATCCTTTAAATAATATTATTAGATCTGTGCAACCAGACTTTTGGCTTCTCGTGTTTTGAGTCTATCAGATATGTTTCTCAGAGTCAGCACGGCTTAGCATAGGAAGATCAGATGTGACCTTAGCATTATCAACACACACACAGGAAAGAGAATAGAAGCCTAAATCCACACCAAAGCCTGGTCAGAGAGGTAGGCAGCTAGCAAGGAGGCTGTGGTATATCTTAAATAATAACCGAAAAGAGTTATGACCCTTGCTGGCATTATGCAGTTGCACACCTTCCGACTCCTGCCTGGTGATTTATCTTTTGTCTGCCAATAAAGCTCAACATGAAAATGTCACATGTGGGAAAGAGCTGGCCTCAGCCACAGGAGTGAGTCCATGCAGCATTAAGAGGATCTGGATTCATTAAACTGTCAGCGTAAATTTTGATACGAAGGTAGTTTGCAGACCGAGAAGGAGGAATTGTGTTGAGTGTGGGATGCGGGACAAAAAAGATGTTGCGGAGAGAATGTGGCAGAGCAAGTGAGGGTGGAAGAAGGAGGAAAGATAAAAGTGTCAGCGGTGAGGAAAAAGGGGAGGGAAAGGAAGGAAGATAGAAAGAGGGTAAGATCAGGATGACAACCCATAGAATGAGTAAGGGAAATGGTCCTACGATTGGTGGATGAAACTCAGAGGAAAATCTGTCAGGGTAAATGTTGAAAGTAGTGCTTTTTACAGGAAATGGTTAGGAAGACTGACGACCAGAGTGAAATGGAAGACTAATGAAAAATAGGAGCAGTGGAAACGATTTTATCCAAGGAGAAAATTATCAAGGTCAAATGGACAGTGTAGATCCATAATATGCTATATATTTATACATTTGCTTTTGTCGTTTAGCCTCTCTAGATCATGATCAGTCCTCCTTAGTGTACTATCTCCCATTTGGTATTCTGTGTGAATCACAAGAAGCTCATCTGCAGCTATAGACACTGAAGTGATAAGAAACTGAAATGAGAAGGAATCCTGTCCAGGTTTGTTTTTAAATCCATTCATATATCTGAGTGTGTATGGTTGATATTTCCCCTCAAGGCTTTGTCAGCTGTGTCTTTAATCATAATTAATCCTAATAACCAAGTTTTTAAAAGGGGATTGATGTTGGGGGCGCAGTTGTGACAAAGATCCTCCTGTTCAGAGCCAGAGATAGAAAGAGACAAAAACAGAGGACGTAAATAAAAGTGGCAGCCCCTCGGGTATCTTTCTCCCTAAATAACCTGGGAGCTGTGAAGGCGTCACTAATTACCCCCTCCCACAGAAAAGAGGGGAACAGAGTAACAGCCAGTCATACTCACACACAGAATTCACCCGGGTCTGTCAGTGTCAGAGGCTATCACAAGGAGATAACAAGGCACAGATCCATAGATCGTGTAAGACAAACGACAGCATCACGCCTGACTGCCAGTGGCACAGACAGGAAATGGAAGTGATATATATACGTATAAAGGCTGTAGATCATCAAAAACAGGCCGCAGAATCAGTGTGACGAGAACATACTACTTAATACAGCAAGGCAGACAGACTGTCACACAGTGACCAGATGAATCAGAAAAGATGTCACCATGGCAGATCATCAAGAAGCTGATAACAGGGCCACAGACGGTTAAACATGGCGGAAGAGAAAAATCTGTAAGACACACTCATATGAGGAATAACCATCACAATGTGTGCCCATGAGCAGGAATAATACTGAATACGACCAGAGCTGCCACTGCCACAATACAGCTACTTTTAACAATAATGTAAGTGTACACATGTGTACAAAGGACATATTTCATATATTATAAAAAGGGATTACAGAGAGAGGAATATCAAATACACAAACTATGAGTATGCCCTTCAGCCAATGTGAATAGGTCTTAATTACAATCTCTTTTCACTTGTTTTTTTGTGGATGTTCTTCTGGTACGTAGTGTTTCTCCCTATACCCTGTTTTTCTTTTGTCATCTACATCCTTTCATTACTTTTTCTGAATTGATGTCTTTTTCCATTCTTTGCTGACCCCACTCTTATTCATTATTAAAATAGCTGCCTATCTTATATCGCCTTCATTATCATGAGGAACATGCACATTGTGTTTCAGTGGAAGTGCATAATATGGAAAAATTACACTCTCTTACTCCTTTTATTTCTCTCTTTGTTTTTCTGCTCTCTTTAGGAACTCTCGCCGTCTGCAACCATGAGAGAATGAGTCACTGAGAGAAGAGCTGAGACAAAAAGAAACCAAGAGAGAGCGATAAAATCAAAAGGAAGAGACGGAAAGCAAAAAAAAGTTAAAACAGACAGGCCATTATGGGGAAGTATGCAGGTCCATCCCATACTTTGGCCATCCAATCTCCTGAGGGCCCAGGGGACACAGCAGGTGGAGAAGGAGGGGCCGCCAAGTAGACAAGTCAATGTGATGGACACGGAAAGGATGGACAGGTTGCATCTTCTTCCTTCCTCCTTATTTGCTGGTTACCTCTCTGGCATCAAGAGTTTCTCTCCCTGGAATGTTAAAGAGAAATAAGAAGCAAGAAGTGCACAACGTCAGAAGATATGGGAGAGTATGGACACGTATTTGATGCTGCATATATTTATTTTTGTACAGGGGAAATATTTTCCTAGCTGTGCTTAATATTACTACTCCTTGAACTGTGATTAGAGTAATCCATCCTTTCTAAAGGATAATTTTAGTTGCAAAAGAAAGTCCTTGGTGTATACAGTTGTGCACCCTGAGCAGCTGCACACAATCCTATAAAGAAGTTTATCTTATAAACTATATTCTGTGATGAAACTAGAACTCAGTCAATCAGTTGTACAGATCTCTCACTGTTATAATGAATATATAGTACAGGGGAGATCACTTTCCTTGTTGATGCACTGACACAACGAGGCCTTCACAACATCAAACTTCCCGCGGAGCCTGTGGATGTTGAGGGAGCGAGAGAGACAAGAGAAATGGTGAGCAAAGAGCCCAACCACTTGCTTACAGGCCAAACCAATGGCAAGAGCACCTTGGGGGACAAGTTGCCTGGGACAATGACTGTGCGCTCTGTGCTGCTCAATCGAGACTCCCCAGATATTGAGAGCCGTCTCAAGCGCCGCCGCAACCGCACCCACCAGGTACGCTTTAAAGACCTGGAGGATGGCAGCAGCAGCAGTGGCAACAGTGGAACAGGAGAAAGCAATAGCCATCAGAAGCCTGCCACAAATAGTGACAGTCCACATCCTCAACGCAAACACAACAGCAGGTCCCCCAAGCCATGGACTGACAGGGATGGCCCACGGATACAGAGTTTACCTGGCCAAACCTCTGTGGTGGGGGCTGTGCGTGGGGACATGGCAAGTACTATAGAGGTAGTGGCTGCTTTCTTAGCCAGGGCCCCTCCTCATCCATTGACACCGGGCCCTACACGTCGATGCTGGGCACCACCACAGACTAACTCCCTAACCTTGCCAATGACACGCAGGCCCAGCACGAGCACCAGCACAGCCATCCAGACCTCCCCATGCCTTAAAAAGCCCCAGTCCCTCTCTTCCACCCACACACGTAGCCACAGCATTGGGGACTCAGTGGGCATGGATGGGGATGATGAGCATGACTCCCAAGATGAATACCTTGCGCACAACCATGTGTTGGTGCCTAGGTCCAAGGATCAGAATGGTCCTCCTGGGCCTGGAGATCCAACTGTGGTGGAACGGAGGTCTAAAGCTTCCAGGACAGACATCAAATCAGCTGTTAGTGTGGTAAAAAGCTTCAGGCACAGCTGCCCCCCTTCAGTGCTTCACAACACTGAGCCATTTCACTGTTCCTCTATGTCCTGTCGAGATGGCGCCAAGCGTCAGGGAAGCAGCACTCCCTCAGTAGTCAGGAGGAGAAAGCGGCTGAATAGGACAACAAGTGATCCTGGAAAGGAAGTGCACTTTTGCACCACTCTCACTCAGACGGAAAGCCCCAGTCCATCCCTGCCACCCTCAAATACCAAACTCTGTACCACTCTAGTTCAAACTGAGAGCCCTTTCCCACATCAAAATTCAAAGTATTGTACCACCCAAAGTCAAACTGAGAGCCAACATATATCTCTACCTTTGGATAACAAACAATGCACAACTCCAATTCAAATTCCCAACTCTCGCCCAACCCTACCTCCTAATGCGGAACAGTGCACCACTAAAAAAAAAACAGACTTGCCTTGTCACTTTGTCAGTCCAAATCATGAACCGTGCACTACCCAGACACAAACTTGCAGCCTCTGTTCTTCCCCACCTCTGACAATATCACTGAGTGCAATGCAAATTCAATCGGAGAGTCCTGTATCCCCAACTGTGACTCAAGACCCTCCCACCACCCAAATAATTACAGTGCCTTACTGTGCTTCTAACCCACCTACAAGTGCACCAAAACAGACCCCGGAACACTGCGGTAAACCACCTTCCTCATCTCCAACCAAACCAGTTTGCACCACCCCACCTCCACCCATAGCACTGTCCATTCCTTGCTCCACTTCTGCACTTACTGTTGTCCAACACCCTATCCCCTATTATACCGTTGTGTCACCACCAACAACCCCCAGCACAGCTGTTGTCTGCTCCAGTCCTTCCTCAACTGCACCATCATGCCCCACCCAAATATGCACCTCCCCTATCTCAAACATAGTATCATCAGCTCCCCTAACCTCTTCCACCCCTACAGCGACTGTAACCCCCAATATAACTCCCTTTGACCCCATTAGCCATCCAACCACTGCCCCAAACGTAACACATCAGCCACCACACAATGCGTCAAATGCTACACCTCCTACAAATTTAACACCATGTACATTTGTAACTCAAACTGCCCTGTCATGCACCTCCATATCATATTACTCTACTACACATTCGGTTAGTCACCATGCCCCTCACCCTAATTCTACAACACCTTCTTATGCCACTCTCATACAAACTGTGTCTCATTGCAACATCCCATGTCAAGCTCTGCAAAATACCTCTTCTTCCATCACTGGCATAACCCCCTACTCCTCTCCAGTCCCCAAATTAAAATCTTGCACTTCTCCGCCTCCACTTGTGACAACATATGCGTCCAATCTTCCTAATGCACAACAATGTGCTACACCAACTAAAGCTGTTCCTCTTTATTCTTCCACATTTCGTGCTGCACCACCTTACACGCCCCCCTCTCAGGCGCCCTACAACGCTCAGGATAAGAGGGGCATTCGACTTCCACCTCCTCCCCCGCCACCTCCACCTTACACACCACGCAAAAAGGGAAGTGATCCACCAGGTCATGTAATCCGAACACCCATGCTCAGGGCAGACGGCATGGCCAACAACAAAGATAAAGATGGGAAAAAGGAAAAAAACGAAGATATAAAATGCACAGACTCACCCAAGCTCTGTGAGAGAGCCAGCTCTCTGAAGCACAGAGCTAAAACTCCGCCAGTTGCTGTGATGAAGGGAGAGAAGCAGTCCTCCTCATCCTCCTCCTCTCCTGCCAAGGCCTGTTTTAAGTCCAGCTGTCTCAGCTCAGCCCAGGCTCAGCTTGGGGCACTACACAAAATGCTCTGCTCAGGACCCAACGCCAGGCCCAACACCCCCAACAGCCAACATCCTCTCCCTCCAAACCAGCAGGGTTGCTCTGGAGCTAGGGGCTGCTGTGCTTCTGGGGAGCGGTCTACAGCTGGGCCCCTGACTGCCACCCAGGCTGACACACTAAGACAGGTCCAGGAAATTCTGGGAGGGTTGGTGTCTGGAGCCAGGTGTAAACTGGACCCATCCCGGGTGACAGAAAAGCTCCTGGGTCCAAACGGACCCCTGCATGACATTCGTAACCTGCAGACCCAGCTCCACAGCCTGGAGGGGGTGCTGGAGACCAGCCAGAACACCATTAAGGTCCTGCTGGATGTCATTCAAGACCTTGAGAAGAAGGAAGCCGAGAGAGACGGGTGAGGCAATATCATTTTTACTATATATATATATATATATATATATATATATATATATATATATATATATATATATATATATATGAAGGAATTAAAAGGTAACTCCTGCACACTGACTCTATACCACACATTTATTTTAATCAACAGTGTTTGGAGCTCAGTCAGTTTAGGTTGTAATACTTATTACATAACAAAATAGCATTCTTCCCTGTGTACTTTGGGATAACAAACATCCAACTACCAACATTATAATAGTTGCCTGACGGCTTTCACACTTGCATTTAATTAGCCCTGGGATGACCTAGACCACGTTTAGACGGACTTAGGCCGACCCATGACACAGTGGAGGTGCCAAGAATGCCAGGCATGCAGAGAGCTTGGGCAACAAAAAATGCAGGGTAGCAATTCAAGTGTGTATTTTTATTGATTACCCCATGATGATGACATAAACTGTATGTATAACCTCTAAGCCTTTATGATAACTTTCCCATAGTATTATAAACTGTTCAGTGTGTTGGCCTTTGATAAGCCTTCCAATTTATTGATCTACTACTCAAATGGACCTTTCTTGATTTGTCTCACCAGTACCTGAAACAGCACACCCTCACCAATGCAGCCTCTTTTATTTTTTTGTTTTTGCTTCTAGGGCTCAATGCACACAATTTAGGCACACAGTTACCATGTCACAACAATTTGATTGGACAAGGAAAGAGCCATCTTCACTGGGTGGATAAATTCAATGTACTAGACTCAGTTCACAAAAAGATATGTTTACCATGTTTCTGGTTCATGTTCACGTAAAAAGTGAGGTTTAGTATGAGGTTTCACACTGATATATGTTAGACAGTGTTAACTTTGGTAAAGCTATTCCTGGATCAATGCATAGTACATATGAAAGGTTAGAAGTTTTAGAATTTCACATTGTAGGGCGGTATTTATTTTTGCAATTTATGTCCAAGTTGGTCTTCAAAGGTAGAGTTCACAGTACTGTGTAATGTTGCATAGCCCAAAAGAGGTTTGTCTGGGTTTAAATATTGTGTGAAAAGCCCTAGGCCAAAAGTGGAGCTATATAACACATTTGAAGTTTTAAATGTGAAATGACTGAAAGCCGTAGGCTGCTTAACCCAGGGCTAACGGGGCTCTCAGCCCAGGGACAAGTGTAGTGTGAAAAGCCATCTGGTAATCTGTGGCCAACTTTAACATTGAGTCTTCTATTAAGCCTTTATTGGACAATGGATGGATGGATGGATGGATGGATGAATTGATAGAGAAAAGCAAGGAGTGAAGAATGATTGATAAAAGTAGAAAACAGAAAAGGAGGGAAGAATGAACAGTGGATTATGAGTGCCTGGTATTTTGGAGACCTGGAAAGTAAATGTCAGCATGTAGCCTAAGTGCCTGCTGTTTTATTCCCAGACAGTTAATTTCTCAAGTGAGCATCTGCTTCTCTCCACATACAAAAAAGGAGGGGCTGGCATGATAATGTGATCAAAGCCTTGCACTAAAAGATTGTCTTCTCTCTCCTGGAGTGAAGTTGACAAGTGGGTTGTTGTAGGCAGAATATTCTTCAAACAGGGAATATCCACCACCCAGCAGTAATAACCTTGCTGCATCATGTGCTTTGTATATTACAGATAGATGGTTGTTGTGCCTAAGCTTTGCAGTGATGCAGCTCCTCTATTTATAGCCAGCATTTCAAATACTTTGGCAACAAAGCTGTGCAGACAGAACACAATGTAAATTTGGTAAGAATGGGAAGGCAAGAGAGACTGAAGTGACTGAAACAGCAAGGCGAGCAATAGACACGGAAGAAGAAATACTAAACTGAAATCAACACAGAAGGCAGAGAAGCATCTGTAGTTATTTTTATGAAGATTCATGTCAGTCATGAAACCCTCAATCTCAACTCTTGATATGCTGAAGAATGTCATGTCAGACGACAGGGAGCGGTTTGGTAACTTGATTGTACTCATTTCGCGACAGTCCTTTCCTCATGCTTGTATGCAGCAGGCGGGGACAGATAGAAATCCGTATTTGGCTGTCATGTTGGTGGTTTCAGATGTGCCATGCCTCTTAGTGTAAACCCTTTACCATTTTCATCAAGTCTTTAATTAATCTGCTTTCTACAATGTAAGCAGCTTAGTAATTTCTCCCTCCTTATCACACCAAAATAGTACATGATGTGGGGATGAGAGAACTCTTATAGGACAAGATAGACATAGATGGATGTGTGTATACTGTATGAATTTATGGAAAGGCTTAACTGATGTCTGAGCACCGTAATCTAAATCATACTCCTAACTCTAATGCCAACACTATACTTTGCATACTTTTGAACCTTTTTGACCGCATAGCCATCTGTCCCATAAAGTTACACATTTTGCATGTTCCAGTATATATATAGAATATAGAATAGAACATATAGAATTTAGTGATGGGGCTAAGTCTAATGCATATTTGACTTTTACCTCATATGCATTGTTTCATGCCTGGGGTAATCTAGTGACTCATGGTTTACGTAACAGCCTGAGCCTGGTGGAGGGGGGATCTTTCATTAAAAAATGATCAGGGGTGATTTCAGAGAGGATTAGATTGGTGTATTTGCAGGGATATGTGTGGCAGAAAGTTGGTTCAACAAGGGAAACAATAACCTAAATATGTCTGTTGGCACACACACGCACACACGCGCACACGTGCACACACGCACACACGCACCTACGCACACACACACACACACACACACACACACACACACACACACACACTATTTTACCCCTTGATATGTCATCTCTGTGCTTTTCAACAGAAGACATTCATACAGGACCGGACAGGACATTGAAAACTGTGGAACCTGCAGGGACTGTGCCTGCATCATCTACAGGTATGTGGATGGATGCGTCCTCCTGGGAGTGAGAATTTCGGCATTTTTATTGCTTGTTTTACATGTGAGCACCGAGAGCACAGTGCGTGTCTCCTCGCACAGTTATGTGCATCACGCTGTCATTTTGAATCAAATCAGTTTTGGGAGTTCAGTGTTCTGGCCTGGTAGGATTGTCGTTCTGCTCTGTGTGACAGCACAGCCGGGTAGAGCATTTTGAGTATGGACACTCATTGCAACCACAACACCGCTGCAGATTTGATCCCTTAACACAGTTATTATTTATAAAGACTTATCACACAAACACACACTCCCTCTTAGATTTAATGAGGTGAACAACAACACTGATTTAAGTTGTGCAGCCTTGTGCCCACTTGTTTTCATCTTATCTCCTCTACTCTTCTCATTTTTCCACTTTCCTTATCTCTCTTTTTCACACACGGATGCACACACCGTCAAATACACACACACAGACAGACAAACACACACACACACTCACACAGACAGTAGAGTTACTGCATAATCATTCCGCTCTGAGATTTGAATTGAAATCAATCAATTAACAAACAGGATTTCACAGTTTAAAGGAGGGTGAAGAAAGGCAAAATGAAAAGTGTGGATTGCTATGAAATTGAAATTCCTGTCTCTTAGTTGTAAATGTCACATTTGCAACAACAAAAAAGAAATAAAGTAAAAAGGATTATTAGTAGAAGAAGCCAGTCTTGCAGAGAGAGAGGTGGAAGAAATAGTGGAGAGAGAGGATATATGACATCGGGAGTGCATTACTAAATAAAACCTGTAAAAAAGAAAAAGCAATTTATTTTGCATGTAGTTTGTATCATATATTATACATCTGGCTTTAACTTCAATTTATTTAATTCAATTGAGCTTTTTTAGAGAATCAAAAATATCTATCTTATTTTTTTATTTTTTATATCTTACATATATAGTAGTATTTGCGTATATATGCTACATATACTGTTACATATAGTATATACAGTACATATGCATATTATAGATATATATTGATCTGTTTTCTGGTGTTAGGGTTACAGCAGTACTCTCATTATTATAACTCTCATGTAAACCCCTTGGAGGGGTTATGTCAAATTATGTCATAAATCTGAGGAAGCCTAACCAAATTAACGGGCCAAGATTCATCATCAGTCTTTTTTAATTGTGGACTGGAGCTGTGTAATATGGCACCTTAGACTGATTGCTTTCAGTGATTTGATTGTGCATACTCACTTACTCACTCATTTATTATTTATTATGCAGTAGCGCTAATAAGGTGTTTCCTGTAGCTGCAACACATCGTCAACATTAACCAGATGTCAAAAAAATTATATTATGGCTGAAGTTCTGGCATATTCTGTTTTAGATGGGTTTTCCGGATATTTGTTATGCCCTTTTATTATGTTGTTATCAATAATTGTACAGCACTTTGGGGCGGTAGTGACTGTTTGTAAATGTGCTATATAAATAAACTTTGACCTTGACCTTGAAGTTTAAACAACTGTACACCACATAAATGATTCAGTCTAATCTGGCTATTTTCAGTAATTTATTTATAGTGTGTATGCAAACCTCCTCAATCAAGAAATAGAGAAGAAGAAGAAGGAACATGCGGGAGGACAAGAAGAAAGATAGTTGAGGATAGGAAAAAAAAGAAGGGGAAAGTCTGAGATTTAAAAGTGGAAAAAGGTAGCGAGAGCAGAGAGAGGAGAAGCCTATAAAGAAAATGGATCATTCAGAAGCTATACAGCTTCATCTTGAAAGATTATGTATATATATTATGATATTACAGTAAGGGTTACTACTCATGAATGTCTGTATAAAGCAGCAATAGTTCCTCATCTTGAAGAAAGGGAATAAGAAATACAGATGATGACTGTACAGAAAGTGAATAACATGAATAAGTGAAATAATACACTTAATCTTATGCCGATCAGTCGACATCCTGGGTTTTATGGTCAGATGAAGACTTATCGCTCTATCTACCTCTCAAGTCGACATGCTTCTTTCATGTGTGACAAGAGGATTTTCCTGCTTTGAAAAAGAATGAGATTTTCTTTCTTTAGGGCTCAAGTTGAGCTGAGTCTAAAAAGAGAATTTGGCAGCGCTAGAGAAGAAGGTGTTGGAGGAAAAAGGGATAAAGCGAAGCCCAGAATGGAGTGAGTGATGGAGAAGCTATAGGATCTGACAGGACAGATTCCATCAATTAAAAAGCCTCTTGAAGAAGTCTTACCCCTCAAAGTAAAGGCAAAGCTCAGCATATCACACAGTATCAATCTAGTTAAAAAGCTCAGACAGCAATATATGTGGAGAAATGAAAATCATTTTCATGCAAGAACATTTGTCCTTGACCAATGAGCTGCTAGAAAATTGGACCAGAGTAAATCTAATGTCACACGACTGTATTTTAAAGCTGCTATAATCAATATTTTTATAATAACGATAGATCAAACGTGTAATGTGAAAGAGGTTGCTCGTACAGTTGTGATGAACCCACAGACATCATCTGGCTTGGCAATTCATCTGAGCTCTGTGAGTGTTTTTAGAATTTTCAGTTTTTTTGGGGTTTTGGTTTTCTGGCCATAACTTGAAAGGAACGGTTCAAAGTTTTGGACGTAAGACCTTATTTTCAAGTTAGCCAGTCAGTGTGTTTTTTATCAATAGAGACAGTTTTTAAAACTTCAACAATATCTGCTAGCCTGATAGCCACACCACAGTACACCAAAGGCAAATAAATTATAACGCCAGACTATTGATGTAAATGTCTGTTGATAGAATAATGTTAGAAATAAAACTACCCTTGCATCTCATTGATCACATTACATTTTGAAAGACTATTTTCTTGCTCCTGTTAGTAGTACTTCGCCAAAAAGTAAACAGAGAAGCGCGCTACAGTCAGGACATCTAGCAAGCTAGTAGTAGCTTTGTAAATAGTTAATGAAGCAGTGGATTGGAAACAAAGGACTAGGAAACATGGTGAATGAGTGTAGATTTAGAAATTGTAAAAATAAACCAAAAAGATGGGCACCACCAGTCTACCGAAATTCTGTCCCTGTTCTCTACAATATCTCCAGCGGGTTCTGTCTCTACAGATTATCTTGGTCCTTCTGCCCTTTTAGCATCCCTCTCTATTAGTTCTTTGTCTAATAGCAATGTGTAGTCCGGCTCTTATAGGTATGATCCGTTGGATACACAGAAGGACTGGCGATGAAAAGAGTTAAACTGTCTCCACTGATAAAAACACTCTGGCTAACTTGGAAATAAGATCTTATGTAAGTAATTCTGAACCACCTCTTTAATGTTTTAGTTAATTTGCAAAGCTCTTATTGTTGTTTTTGGCTACAGCAAGCACGGATACAAACAAATGGGCTACATTAATACATTGTTTGGATACTAGCTGATAATGCACTCTGAACAAATGCAAAACCCAAGCAAACTTTGGCAGTAATAGTTGCATATTTTATCTGTACATCCTCCCGTTATAAATCCTGCACTATGTTCAATGCGATTCTGACTTCAAATATTCGGTAACGGTCAGAAAAGCAGACTATGCATATTCCAACATGCCATGTCCACTTCCGGTATACAAATGAATAAAGATACTATATACTGTGTATTTTCACAGATACAGTTATATAGTTACACTACTAGTTTTTCATGGAAGACATTCGGATTAACCCACTGTGCACTACCTGCCCATCACCAAAACATCAGAGAGACAGTGGAGTATGTGCTAAAGACACCGATATTCCCCTTAGGAGTTGGTGGAGACCAAAACAGAGCTAAAAATTGAGTCAAGTGTGTCGATGTCTAAGTCCTGGATCTTAACAATCTTACCTACAGCACCTTCAATTATGTGGCGTCAGTGTTGTGTTTTAGAGCTTGTTGTGCTGCCCCTAAGTGGCCAAAGAAAATCACTGAATGCAGCTGTAAAGTGGAAAGTCTGAAATTTTCTAAGAAAAAAAATGTCAGGATATAAAGTGTGCGTGACAATTGCACAGAATAATGCACAATACATAGACAATATTTACATTGTTTGTAAACTACTTTTATGTTTATGTCCATTAAAAAAGAAGAAAATTAAAAGTGCTACCTTTTAAAGGATGTAATTAGCAGGAAATAGCGAATATTCCTTTTAAAAATACAGACAAATAAAAGTCTAACAAAAACAATATATGTCAAATACAAAGCTATTATGATACATGTTTGTCTTTGTGTTTTTGCACACAGAGCTTTGTTCTCCAGTTCCTCAGGGCATCTTTCAGGGCAAAGCTTATATAACAATGCTAATGACACATTAGGCATGGAAATGTAAATTCTAGTCGCAACAGAATCTAACATTTTGAACCCAACCAAGACTTATAAACACGTGCTTCATTTATTCTGCTTTTTAAGGGTCTCTCATTAAAGTAAAAAAAAAGAAGGCATGATGTATTTGATCTTATTCATCTACCACCAGTGGCACATTAACAGCATGTTCATACATGTATCTGATTGTGTGGCCGACCATGCAGGAGTGTTAATTAATGAGTGCATTTGTGATTTTTTTTCCCTTATTCTTTTTGCTAATGGCTAATGTGACGTACGGAACAAAGTAGGGAGCTCTAACAAGTAACTGTTGTGCTTAATCCCTGAGGAGTTTGCGAAGACGGCAGCCTAATCAGATCTGTACTCTGCTGCTTTATCTCTGCTACTGCTCTGTCTATTGCTCGATCACACATTTCACTGGTGGAGCTTGATTGGTTGCTACTCTGAAATGGATTAACAACTCTCCGGACCATACGTTTTTAGCTAAACTATGGGTCCACTAAGAGTTTTTTCAAACACAATCTGCCATCGTCTTCACTGAACAGCAGATAATTGAGAAAAGGCTTGCGCAAGAAGCATTCTTTCTCCTTCTCTCTTTTCTGCTAGCTGACTGTTATCTGTGGGAAAGCCACTTATGCGTGTTTGATATCTGTAATGTGGCCTTGTTCCACACTCGTCTGTTTTCTATCCATCCCTCTCAATCACAGTCTGTGGTGACTCTTTAAAGCATCCTATTTGCAATGAACGCCTCTTCACATTACTAATATGCATATGCATACCAGGTGCGGTGGTGTTAGGGTGGAGGATCCAGAGTGGTGGAGGATTAGGAGTCCTGCAAGTCTTGAGGGCCACAGACTGATCCATTTGGAAAGACATAAGATGAACATTTTGTGACAGGGCCTTCAGAGACAAGTCATCACAACTCGCCATTCTCACCACACACCCTACATGAATCAGCACTTCCTGACACACATCTCCACCTAAACATTGCATTACGGGACTGAATAATCGCACGCTATCCTTTGATTGGGATAGACCAGAGTGGGAGTTGGTGGAGTATAAGAGACTCTGGGCACGGGGATGGAAATTGGGCTTACTCTTGCATGCATCTCAATATCTCCAACTTTCTATCTCTCACCATCTATCCATCATTCACCCTTCTATTTATTTATTTTTTTATTTATTACTTTAAAAAAACAGAAGCCAAATTTTACAAATGCCTTATTGCAGAGTGCAGTAAAATATTCATCCACATTAAAAATGAATCACCAACGACTTTAAAATCTTTTTAAAAGTAATGAAAGTGTTATAGGAGACCTAGAGACATCTCACCATTGGCACAGTGCGGGTGAAAGCTAACACGATTGTCCGATACAGCCTCATGATGGAGCAGCTCTGCATGGTTAAACAGGCATTATAAAAATGTCGCCTGATGTGGCCGGGTTGGATCTGTTGGTAGAGCAAGCGCACATATGACTCACGGTTTATGCCTCAATGCAGAGGTCCAGAGTCCGAATCTGACCTGTGACGATTTATTGCGTGTCTTCCCCCTCTCTCTCCCCCTTCTCACCTAGCTGTCCTATCAAATAAAGGCAGAAAAGTGCAAAAAATAATCTTTGTAAAAAAAAATATGTAGCCTTATAAATTTCAGAGTGAATTAACTGATTGAGTTAAAAAAACAGCATGTGAGGAATTACCTGAAGTCTTTTGTGTACCTGAATGAAAGGAATATGGAGCGTTTGTACTCTGAAGTGGAGAATCAAGTAAGAACAATGTATAGTGTCTTTGCTGTCACTCAAGTCAGTGTTAAGAGCTGTGGGCTGTAGTGCATGGAGCCCTCATTCACACTACTCCTGCTCTCTATAATGTGCTTCTGTCTACGTCCCGCTTTCCAGAGAGCTACTTCTCAGCTTGGGCTCACTTTTTCTTTCACTGCCTTTGATTCACTTTCTCATGTGGACCAGAAGGGCATAGCAGTCCAATTCAAATACTCTCCACATGGTCCCAACACTGGCCCATAGCTACTGACAGCTTCTCATTGTTCTGGTTTTATCCAGAGGTATACGGTACTTTAAAGACATCAGAAAGAGATGCCTTTTTCAGTAGATTTCTTGTGTCACTTCCTCCACTCTCTCCCCCCCCGTTTCCCAGTTTTTCTGCACATTGAATATGAATACATTTCACACCTAAATGGGGATGAGAAGAATTGGTGCAAACAGCCCTGGATTGGGTATAGGAGCAGCAGAAAAGAGGGGTGAGAGACGCTTCAGAGAGGAGATGAGGAGGAAATATTGCCTAGGCAGCTGCTTATAGCTTTGCTTTCTTTTCCACAGCCAAATGAAGCAGAACCTGATATGTTTATGTGTACAGTTTATCCAGGGAAATAACATCTGCACATACAATGCAACATACAGTGTCCATATGAACATAAACCTGTCCAAAATAAATCTGTGCCTCTGTGTGTGCACATTTAGCAGAGCTCCTCTGAAACACAGTGATGTGTGAGCAAATTATAGATGAACTTCTCATGTTCTTAGTCGCAAGAATATTTCTGAACCTGTATCCAGCCTCCAGCCATTCATTAAACATTGACTATTCCCTTCCATTATCATAACAGGCAGTGGAAAGACCAGACTGAATAGAATATAAAATGAATTCCTAGGTTAAGGGAAAGGAGGAGATGGAAAGGGAGTATTTGAAGAAGCAACATGCATGTGTGTGGGAGTGCATGTGTACATACATAAAAGACAGAGAAGACAAAATAAATTTATAAGCAACTTTAAATGAACAAATCAGGTTACCAAGTATCCATAGAAATTATATTTATAGTGGACTATTATGCATATCATACAGTAAGTTAAGTGCTAAAGTTCTGTGTAAGTGCAGGAAGTAGTCTGTCCGACTTTCACGTATTAGATTGTTCATTTAAATGTTCTGTTTTTATTAACCGTAACTACAATCTTTCCTTGACCTTAACCGAATGCCCCAACTGCGTAAATAATCATACAAACCATGATCCAACTGCTTTGTTTGCCACAAGTGCATATTGTGTTGCAAGAGGGAATGTTTTAAGGGAAGCATTGTCATTGAACATTTTACACATGGGTTCTGTATTAACTTTTTGAGCCTCCCATAATTATGTTAATAGAAAGTGTTGTCCTCGTGGCATTATAATTCTGTAAAAACCTATTTGCCGTTGCAAATGGGTTGTACATAAAAGTTATTCCTATAAGACATATTTGCATTTCTTGTACATCCCTTGTGTGTGGGCACTCGGCACCGAATCCCACGTGGAAAAGGTGTACCACATATGGGCATTAGGTACTGTACAAAGGCAGTTAAAGATTGCAAATACATTGAAAGGATATTATGGAAAAATGCCAGCGATAAATAGTATCAAAATGAGGGTTTACAGATTTAAAGTAAAACATTCTAAAATATTGTGGCGTGTTTAGGTTTCAAAGAAAAATAAAGTTTTAGACACAAAATATTCAACACAACCAACTCGGTGCACTCTAATGCACTTATTAAACCCAAAGATTAAGTCCCTTCAGCTAGGCAACATCAGGATAATCTGCTGCCTGCAGAGCCTGGATTTGTTTTTCACTGATATTTCAAATCACCAGGTTGTCCATATCTGACAGGGAATTGATCCGAACACAAAGAGATTTCCTCCTCGCTGTGTATCTTAAACCATAAATAGAGAAAGATAGAGTCAGAGATAAATAGAAACCAATTGAAATACAGCAAGGCAGGGAAAATAAGAGCTGGTGTATTTTCAGTTTAACTGGATATGAGAGGTTTTGTTTCTCGGAAGAAATATCCGTCAGATTCTTGACTCTGACCTTTTGCTAACAACCCTGTCAGAGCTTTCAGGTGTGTGTGTGTGTGCGTGTGTGCGAGCGTGTGTGTGTGCGCGCGCCGCTTCCCCCGTGTATTAGGCTGATAATGGAGAAGTGGTGTGTGTGAAATGTGTAAAGGGCAGGGCAGGCAGTTCTTCTGCAGTAATCCATCTTTACTTCAGGGCTAAGCCACGGAGCAACAGGCACCTCACAGGGGAGAGAGAGAAAATACACTGTAGGCATCTATCTCATTCATATAAAACTACACAGAGCAAATGCTCTGCCAGCAGGAGCACAAGATTTTCACAGCAAGAAAACAAGAAAATAGAAATAAATAGTATTATTTGTTCCATGTTCTCTGTTTTTTCTCTGACAGCACAGCGGTTACAAAAGAAAACAGGCACAGTGTGTGCAGCTTACATCTAAAAAAATGTGTCTCAGCCCATTCACTGGAGATGGGGAACCGTAAAATTCTTATATGTCCTTACAAATCTGTATCCATCCACCCAGGAGTTTGTTTGTGTGAAGAAATTACATACATAAGGCTGGGTGTGAAACAGAGGGGGAGAAAGAGATAGACACACACACCAAGAGAAGAGGGAGAGCGAGAACCCTTGTTCATGCTTTTTGGCAATAATCACAGAGCCAAACTTGTGCCAACAGTGAGTGCCAGATGGTGCCCATCACCATTGTGCTGTGTCTTTGTAATGGGGAGGAGAGAGGAAGATCAAGAGTGGCATGTGGAACAGTGAAGCGCTGCCTAATGTGGATGATGTGTCATATAAATACTAATCATGCTAAGATCACACCCACAGCTAAAATAGATCCCTAAAGCTTTTCTACTTGCACCCACTCTCAATCTTCTCCCTGCTTTGGCACTGAGCTTATGTCATTCTCCGAGATGATCGATAGATGAGATGTTAAATGCTGAATGATAAAACGTTCATTATTGGTTAATAAATCGTTTCCTAATGCTTCATAAATTGTCATAAGCATTTTTGGTTGCCGGTTTGTGAGAAATCTATTTGCATGAAGGTGGAGTATGCTCAAAAGGAATTAGTTTTTACAACATGTCGTCTCACGTCATAATGCAAGCAACCAATACACTTGAAGGCTGGGTGAAAAGTTGGCTGTGTACTCGATGGTTGTTCAAATGGGAATTATGGCACACAGATAATCGTTTTTCGAAGACACAACAGTGAAAAAAGACCGCTTGAGATCCAAGTTCAAACCCTGCTTAACTTCTCACCTCCATGAAGTTCACAGACTTTGGGGTTTCATTCATTTTGTTTTACCTTAATGATCTAAAAGTCTTCAATACAACTTAAATACATCTGCTTTTAAAGATATATTATCTCTAGACTGAAAGCCTACATGTCTTGTTAGAGGCAACAAAAAAAAAAAAAACTACTGTTATTCTGTTTGAGATGTAATATATTTTGGACCTCTTTAGTCATCCAAAAAATCCCATTGAGGTATAAAAAAAGAAATTGGTGTCAATCTGCTCCCTATTTTCTGCCTTTATGCACGTCTTCCAACTATGTTCCCAGCTCACCTTAGCCCTAAATCTTCATTACCCCTCGAGACTTCATGCATTCCACCTCCAAGCTAGAGAGATAAAACTAAAAACACACCCCCTTCACATAAAGAAAACTGTGAAAAATGCTTCCAGTGGGATTTTATGAATGGGTGCGACAGAGATAAATATGGATCCTGACTGCTAGTTTTTTTGTTTTTTTTCGGGTAGCCTGCCGTCAGACCTCTCTCTCAGTTCTCCTCAATACCCACTCATCAATCAGAGCCTTCTGCTCCAGGAGCTATCACTCAATACCTCTGTGGTTCTGAGGACAAGACAAACAGCCTCTGTGTGCCTTTCTTTTCCTTTTTTAATTCACCTTAGCTGTACAGTTCATTTACCATGATGATATCCTGGTGACGTTTGAACAAATTAGTTTACAACTCACAAAAACACAATACTTTTGTGTCTACCCGTTGCTAAGCATTTGGATAAGTATCCACTGTGGCCTGGCTTGAATTGAAAAGAAAGACTGAGTAAGCACACCTCACCACATATGTTGCACTAATTTTGGCCCACAACAGCTCCAGGAGACCGAACACTAGATTTTGGTCCAATACCAGCACAACGCAGCTATTTTTGACACAGATCTACACTGACTTGAATCTACTGAAACTGTGATACTGTAGACTTACAGTTAGACTAAATTACAACAATATGTTTAGCATTTCAGGGCTCACAATAACAGTTTAACCATGCTACTGTAGCTCAAACCTTCATGCTCAGTGGTTGAGAAAAAAGGCAACTGCAGACCGGACACTATCACATGATCCTGCGGTTCTCCTCAGCTGTTCGCGTTTTTAGAGTTTCAGTTAGTTGTTTTTTGTACTGCAAATTTACTGTTTGGTTCACTCTTACCGCTCTCATAACGTTGCTTTCCTCCACATTAGCAAAAAAAAGCTCTTAAACCAACTGTACACTACGTTCTTAGCACCGGACAACAGACGGGAAGTTATCAAGCTGCAGGTGAACATAGTGGAGCAGCTGAAGAGCCAGATATTTCACAAAGGAGTGCTTGGAGACCAAAACAGAAGTTGTTGATATTTTAAACACGTCGTTAATGTTGTGAAACAGTTGCAGTGTAGTTTTGTTTAGGCATAAAGACTACTTGGTTATGTTTAGGCACCAAAACTACTTAACTAAGTTTAGAAAAATCAGTTCAGGGATTGTGAGATCAAGGAGCTCTTGCTCAATCTTTGAGCAATACCATCAGAGTCTACATCTACCGGTCTACATCTCACTTACCACTCCCTCTGTTATGGTACATTTAATAATCAGGTCACTCAAAAAAGCTACTGACAGACGCTAAGTAAGGTGATAGAAGCATGCACACGCAGTGAACTCCCAAAGTAAACCAGTAATGAGTGCAAATTCACAGTAAACAGCTTTTCCCCCTACTGAGCAGATCCTGGATGCTCAGGACTGCCAGCCTCGCATTTGGCTGGTGGTTTAGTGTATGCAAGCTTGTCTCATTTATACACTTTGTACAGCATCTTCCCATGGTAAAATGAGCTCTACAGAGTAAACAAAGCACTGAGAGTTAGACCACAATAGCGGGTCAAGTCTTAAGCGGATATAGGCTGTCTCTAATGGCGTTTTTCCACTGCTGGTAACAGCTTGCCTTGGCTCGCCTCGGCCCGCCTCGGCTCGCCTCGGCCAATTATACTTCCGTTTTCCATTGCAGATTGAGTAAAGCCTCAGCGTGGCTGGTCACTATAGCAACGCGTGATGACGTAATTTTCAGCGCAGGTTACAACAGCACGTCGGCTACTCGCCGCAGCCAGAAGAAATGTTTTGTTTCAAAAGAAGCTGAAGGAAGCAACGAAAATCACCGCTAAAAAAAACAGGAGTTTGGGAATACTGACGGAGTTCAGACGTCGACATGACTGTTGTTCGCCGACACAAAAGGGTAAGTTAAGTTTCCTGGTAGCGTTAGCTAACATTTGCATGTGTTCAGCGTTGCAGTCAGTATTTACTATGCGCTATATAAAGTAGATGAACTTTAGCAACCATGATTACACACCAACATGTTTGCTGTG